>NW_010316903.1:0-42515 GCF_000700745.2 Antrostomus carolinensis | reverse complement strand
TTCAGAACAGGGATAAGTCTCTATGATATATTCTTATTAATTAAAAATCTTAAGGGTGAATAAACAAATGAAAATTTACTGTGAAAATCAATAAGGAAAAGAATGCTGAAGATAAGGCAGAAATTTAAGAGTAAATGTGGACTTAGTGTTATATTATCTCTTTCTTTTGCAAAGCTGTAAAGATATACTTACAGACCAGATCATAATTTAAATTGGGAAAATTAGGAAACAAATGTATTGAGGCATGATTTACCTTAAAACTATTGCCTCAGAAATACTCATTGCTGAAAATAAACCTGAGTGAATGTTTTTCCACTTATTATATGCCAGAACCTTGATCTTGCAGTATGCTGAGATTTGTTTTTGGACTGTGTGCTTTAATTGTTTTGGCTCAGCACCATGCTGAATTGGAACCCTGGCCTTTAACTGCTAAGAGGCAATAACTCTAGTAAACAGAACAACATATCCATGGCAACCTACAGTTTTAGTTCTAACTTTTCAGAACACAAAAAGATAATTATTTTTTTTCTTTATATTTTTATATTCCTATGGCTCATAATAGCAGTGATGACCTCCTGGCTGGGCATTTCCAAGCTATTAATGACAGGCTGAGTTATGCGACCTTGACTTCACCTGCAGCCATTAACTTTTCTATCTAGTCATTAACTGCTGAGAAATGCCCTCCCTTTCAGTCATTATTTCTTATATATGCATTTCTTAAATAGGCATTTTCTGTAACAATTACATGTCAGAGTAATTTCTTTTCTTTTCTTTTTTATTAATAAGTACTATCTTATCTTTGTGTTCAAGCCACAGAGATCCTTTGACATCTAGCAGCTTGCACATCATTTAAGTTTCTAAGGAAGAGGTCATCATTTATGCACAGGCAAATGAGAGGCAGAGAGCTTAAAACATCATATTTTACATGGGAGGAAAAAGCCTTGCATCATTTGAGTTAAATCTATGGAGCATATTCAGAAATGCTGAGGAATTCATTTTTAGATCGGGCATTTAGATGTACAATGTATGCCACAATACCAGCTAGAAAACCCTTAGCGTTAATAGTAAAGGTGACCTCTAAGTTATCCCTCCTGACTACCGGATCTTTAGACAAAATGGTTAGTAATTTCACTGGGATTAATTTGCCAGCATTTTGCAGGCCCTTATCTTATTTTCTGGAACTCATAGAGGGATCAGAATCCACATGATATATTTCTCTTATCTGTCAGTGCAGCAGCATAAGATAAAAGAAGATTCTTATTGAATGGATATATTTTTCATTGTCCTTCATACCATAGATTAAATGGTTCTTGTATGATTTTTCTTTTCCTGATAAAGCAAGCCATACTTCTGCATAAATAACTTCTGTGTAATTTGAGAACTCTTATTAAGAGTTCAGTAATCAATTTTTAGACACTGTAATTAGTGGCCTTACCTGGATCAAAACCCAAATGTTGCTGAGATTTTTTCAAGAGTGGAACTTAGTTGTCTGCATGAATGACAAAGAATATTATCATATATGCCTGGAAATATAAGCAACAGAGGATTTGTTTAATTTGTTTGTTCCTATAACTCAGACATACAGTTATACTTCTGTAAACAATGTTTGTTCAATGAAGTGCTTAGTCCTTTGCATAGGAAATTTCTCTGACAATATCCTTGACATACAGGAAATACCTGCCCTAGGAAAAGAAAAAGTGTTTCCAGGAGATTTTTTGTTGTTGTTGTTCTTTTTGTTGTTATTTCATTCAAGTGTCTGGTTTATTAGAATATATCATCCTAATTTTGTACAACAGAGGGCAAAAAAGCAGAGAGAGGTGAACGAGGCCAAAAGAACATAAACCAAAGAAGTAAACTCTGCAAATCTTGATAAATGCAACTCCACCAGTAAGTGACAATATAGGTGAAACATTTCTCTTTTAAACTTTTTTCCATTAGTTTTTTGACAGGAGTACACTAGTTCAGCTTTAATGAGATTCTAGTGTAAAAACTTCAGGGCTAAATAAAAGAAACAAATCAAAAGGACCGGATGATTGCCATTTAATGTGAAAGAATGAAAGTGCAAACAATCATTGTATGACATCTAGCTGTGCTAGTCACTGCAGAATGACAGGTAGAACAATTCAAAGTTACTGATCTAAAGATGGAATAACAGCTCATATGTTTGAAGTGTTCAGAAGATGAAGAAATAAAACAGACTCTAAGATAAGACATGGTTAAGCCTTTTAAATTCCATGCCTTATTGTCAGTATCATTTGAACACTTTTGTACACATTTTTTTTTTCCCTCAGAAACTATTTTATCAAAGGAATTACTTTTAAGAGCTGATTTTATTATTATCCTTCAGGCTAATGGTATTCTTTGTTTTTCAACAAGATGAGAAAAAATGTACACAATGAAAAGTCTATTACTGATATGCTAAGCACCCATGTTGTATATATTCAGAAGTATGTATTCTGAAGATATATCATTAAGCTGTGCATTTTAAGCAAGTTCAATAATTCATGTGATAATTTACTCCACAGGTAGCCTGACTTTTTTAACATGCAACATAATAAATTTGTTATTAATTTCTGTTTGTATTTTCCTTGTCTATTCTTTTCTTGATATTATTTTAAGGCTCTAAGGAAAATCACCTATTCTTTCTTTCAGCAAGCCTTTTTATCAGTGAAATAACCTATTCTAGTTACTGCTGGAAACAATAATCTGTAATTGCTGCTTTCAGTCCTAATTTGGCCTGTCCCTAGTTTTTCATCTCAATCTAATCTAAACCTATTTGAGCAAATAAAATGATATTTACCTCATCCTCTGTTACAAGCTTTCAAGATTACAGGCTTCAGGAAAAATCAATACAAAATACCAGCTTAGCAGCAGGTTTGTGCTCAGAAAGAATGCTAACTTTTCTTTCCTGCATTTTCTGACTCTCTACTCCCCTGGAGTGAAAGCAAACCTCAGACTATAAGGAATGAAGGGAAAAAAAAGAAGCAAAAAAACCCCAGCTTTCAGTGATATGTTTGGTTCATGGTTAGCAGCCACTTTTGAGCTTACAAGCCGAAGTGCAGTGCATGGTCAAGCTCCTAACCTTTAGCTTCTGCTTCCACGCTACACATCTTACAGAGTTCACCAAAAGGAAGGTTCTTGACCTCTCGGATGATTTTTCAGACTCAAATACCATCTTCATTTATTATTTATTTGCTTCAAGCAGTTGGGATTTGAGGTATCATCATACCTGACTGACTGATTTAAGGAAGTGGCCACCTCTCTATGGGGAAATCTCATGAGAATAAAATCCTATTACTTTCCAAAAAGATTACTTCATTTACTGCCTGAAATAAGCCTTTGATGAAAACATTTGAATGTTGAGTTTGTAAACAACCAAGAATTCTCAGCAGTGCTATGTTTTGTTTTGTTCGGTTTTGGGGGGTTTTTTAATGCTGAAAAGGATATCTGGTTGTTTTTATTTTTATTATGCTTTGTTCTGTTGTTGCTAGGCCTTTTGACCAAGAAACTGATTAATACAGAAATATGTGTCTTTATTATAATTAAAATGTACCTATCAACCTTTTCAAACTATTTGTTCTTTCTCTTTTCTTTTGTAACAAACCAGAAAAGTTCTTCTTATTAAAACTTGTGTTGGATTTCTCTTTCATAGCTCTCTCTACTGGCCTCCTCTTTCTACTCCCACCTTGTGAATAGTCTCTGATTTGAAAAATTATGAGGAGTTATTTGGTCTCTCTTTAGACTCTGTGAGATAATAATTGTGTAATAGTTATGTAGGATTTGAAAGAAGCTCTAAACCAAATCAAAAATTTAACTTAATCACCCTTTTTTTGAAATATTTAATTCAGGACTCAAGTTTTCTCAGATAAGTAACAAAATAAGTATTTCCTTTTGTTTATTCCTGTGTAAGAGTAATAGACACTCAAAAAAGTAAATCTCCTAAGTTTTTATTTCTGCGAGAATAGTAGTATTTGTATCAATGCATTTTTTTTTTGGGGGGGGGGGGAGATATTAAGATCCAGTTGTATTAACTGTGGTTACTAAATTAGCACCCTAGTCACACTAGGCACAGAAGTAATCAATGGAGCGAGATAAGCACTTTCAGAGTTCTTAAGTCTTAGGTGAACTGAACTGCCCTTTGGAGTTGCCTATTTCTTTTCATTGGATATAGGGGGTGGCTAAGGTAACTTCAGTGGATTCAACCTAAACTTATTTAGGATAAATCCTAACTCATAATTTTACTGACAGCATCTTCTAATCCATAAAACCTCTATTCTGCAGAACTTCTGTCATCAATAACAGGGTTCTCCAGAAACCCAGAGCAGCTGAAGTGTCTATTAGCTTCTAGTTCAAATGCAACAGATGCAGCAAAGGCTTGGGAAAAACAGTTCCTACAGGTAATTACTTTACTTGTTTAGATTTGTTAGATGCAACTATTTGAAATCTCACTCCTCTTGTGTGTCCAAGATTTGCTAGTGTTTAGTTGAAGTCAAGTATCTTCTGCATTTCTTTCTTTTTCTTTCCAGTCCTCTTTTCCTGTGGTAATGATTTATCCTGTAGTCTCAGATGATTATGTGGCAATGGGACAGCTTACACCACCCAAAGCTCTTATTCCAAGATCTCCCCAGCTTCTTTTATCACGTACATTCAGCTCATGTTTTGAGGCTTTATTTTCTTAATGAAAACCAAAAGGTGATAAATATAATTTTGAAAAACATCACCAGTATTTTATACCACTATGTATTGGTCCCATTAAGCTTTTTGAATCCTGATGCCCATTTTTTAATCTAACATAAAATTATTGTGATCAAATTGTGTATCTGTCAATTGTGTTGAAAAGTTTTGAAGTCCTTGACCAATTTCAAGCAAATTTGACGTATAGATAAAAGTCTTAAGAATTCTAAATTCCTGCACTAGGCTCATACTACATTTTCCATCCATATAGACAATTCTTCTGCCAGCAGTGAGGTATTGTGTCCCGTTTAGCTCAGGACCACAACTGAAACTTTATCTCCAGTTTATCCTTGTGTAATTTCTGGACTCCATTAGTTTTGAAGAAACTCTCATTGTTTTAGGCTAGATTTACAAATTTAAACTTACCATATCTATATATAATTTGACCATAACCTTGACCAAGCAACTCTGTTGTATTCCAAGAGCTCTTTTACATTTAGTTTTCACTAACTACAAGAAAGCTGGGGCCTACAAGAAAGCTGGGGAAGGATTTTTTACAAAGGCAGGTAGTGATAGAACAAAGGGTAATGGCTTTAAACTGGAAGAGGGTAGGTTTAGATTAGATATTAAGAAGAAATTCTTTACTGTGAGGGTGGTGAGACACTGGAACAGGTTGCCCAGAGAAGTTGTGCATGCCCCATCCCTTGAAGTGTTCAAAGCCAGGCTGGATGAGGCTTTGAGCAACCTGGTCTAGTGGAAAGTGTCCCTGTTCATGGCAGGAGGTTTGAAACTACATGATCTTGAAGGTACCTTCCAACCCAAACCATTCTATGATTCTACTCATTCTGTAGCTATTTGCAGACAGACATGGATGAAATAATACAAACATATAGCATAGACACAGTTATATCAGTTAAAGCTGCCAATATATTAGTGTAATCTTTTTCTAAAAATTTACGGGAGTTTTCACTGACTGCTACAGAAAGTTTTTCATTATGGCAAAATAAACAAAAACTTTCACTGACTCATTAGATAAGTGCAGAGGGCAGTGTACACTCATCAAAAATGACAAATTACGTATTTAAAAAACCAACTCCATGACATCTTATAGCAGAATAACTTTCTATGTCTTTGATTTTTAGGAAAAATCTAATGGAACTGACTGAAAATCAGCAGAGCTTGGGGCTTATCCTGATTAGCTGACTGGATAGACTTCCTGTGTCAGGGGACAAGGGATATTTTCTTCAGGGAACGACTGCTAGATCATTTAAAGTTTTAGGCAGCTGAAAAAGTGAATAAAATGACCCCTTAAATTTATCTTCCAAAAGCATGTTCCCTGAGGATTTTGAAAGATTCCAGATCTATACACATATAATTTTTAAAACTGGTGAAAGAAAGATCAGTGTCACAATGAGCTAATGATGCAGTGGACCAGTCTTCAGTCCAATTCAGTTTTGGACATTTTTGAAGAAAAAATTATGATTTTTTTTTTTTTTTTCCTGTGAAAAGAAGCAGTACTCTGGACATTCTAATCTCCTGAACTTAAAAATATTTGAAGGAGGGAAGAGATACTTCAGCACAGTTTCAACAGAGGGAAGCTGGAGAATGCAGAATACCTAATTATGTCTGTTTCAATCTGCAGCTCATTGTTGATCATGAATTGTAGTAAACACCAGTGGAAGGTTAGAGTGTGGTTGCCAGACCAAACTCTCCAGTGTCCCCTTCAGCTTATGCACAGCAGTAGGAGATGGACACCACAGTTGGGAACTGCATTGAGCTTGCACAGGAGATCGTTATAGCTGCTAAGTATCCCAAGAAGTAACTAACAGCTTTTCCCTAGCAGAACAAAAAGAGCAGTAGGACAAAGACAGGGCTAGTTTCATCCAGTAAAAGCTGAAATAAATATCTATCTTCATCAGAAACAACTTGTGCCATAGAATCCATATTAGCACACACAGGAACACAGAAGATTATTATGCTTTAGAGGTATTGAATATATTCAGAGAATATATTAAAGAACTAAAGTACCATGTTAGTAGAGACATTACATCATTACATAACCTTCTGTAAGATTTTATTCTGCTATGATGCCAGTGTTAGTAGTGACATAGTGTAAACTTCTGTGATGTAATGTAACCAATGAAGAGAAATAGCTGCCTCCAGAAGACAGTTCAGGAGCTTCATATTGGGAGAGACATTTAAATGACGTCTATGCACCCCCCTATGCTACTCCAGTCCGTTTATCATAACCACATATTAGTGGTTTTGTATTTCACTGATAAGCGAGCTCCTCAGAATACTGGTGTATTTATACAGTTTCTAATACAACAGAGTACTATCTTGTAAACACTAGGTATCACTAATATAAGAATAAACACAACTATCACTCTGAGAATGAAGAGACAAAAGAGGCAGGCTGATTCCTAAGGCAGCTGCTCCTTCTGAGCAGAGTTCCACAAAAAGGTAAACAAGATAACAGCAGGAGTCACACCTCCACAACTGTCAAGAGACCTTTGTTTTCCAGAAGGTGGTCAAAGCCTAAAATTCTCCAATAGATGATATATTGAGAATCAAAATATGGCACCTTCAGACTTCAAAGAGCGAGTCTTAGCCACCTCTGGCATTGAACTGGTACCTCTGCATCTTTGTGATTGTTAGGCTCCTCATTTTTTGGTTTTACATGCCTAAAATATGAGTTCTAAACTCATGAAAAAAAAAAAAAAAAATCTGTTTCCTACCCCACTTTCCAAGATAAAAACTTCCAAGATAAGGATTTCCAAGATAATAATTTGGATCTAAGTCTCACTGCCTTTAAGTGTTGAACCTAACTAATTGTTTCAACTCTCCGAAACTTAAAACCCACAGAATGCCATCATAGGCCCTATTTTTAAACTGCAGTTTTGCAGCATTCCCTCAGTTCTTCACTAGCAAACATTCTTTCATGATGGTTTAACCTGAGGATCTAAGCTGCACTTTATTGTCCATCCTGCATATCCAATTGTGCAATTGTACCTAGCCAAGCACAGTGTGGTTTTGTGCCTAACATTAAGTAGAACATATAACTTCTAATACTTGACCTCTCAGTTTTGAAAGGCTAAATTATATCAAAGGAAAAAAGTAGAAAAGTGAATGTCTTAAAACTAAACACCATTCATCCATATGAACAGCAAATACTGGAGAAGTGAAAAAGCTTTTGGATGCTAATACACAATATAGGAGTGCTTTGCCCGCATGTGCAAATAATGATAATCTAAAGGAGAACACATAAAGAGTCTTTCTGAAAAAAAAAGGAAAAAAAACCCAGACATGATAAAGGCCTCTACTTTGCTTTTGCTTCATCTAAAAAATTATTTCATTTGAACTAACACACTTTCTTCTGACTTTGCCAGGAAAGGCAGCAGGATGCTTAATTTGTTTGGGTTATTAAATGCAATTTTTATACCTTTCCCTGTTCTTAAAAAGTAAACTTCCTAAAACACCACTAAGAAAAAGAAAAAAGGAAAAAAAAAGGGAATTCATGCAGAATGGGTAATACTAAAGGAAAATTAGAAGTTTGGATAGTTTTCCTATTACTTTTCCATTGAGATACTACTTTTTTTTAGAATCATAGAATGGTTTGGGTTGTAAGGGACCTTTCAAGGTCATCTAGTCCAACCCCTCCTGCAGTGAGCAGGGACATGTTCAACTAGATCAGGTTGCTCAGAGCCCCATCCAACCTGACCTTGACTGTTTGCAGGGATGAGGCATCTACCATCTTTCTGGGCAACCTGTTCCAGTGTTTCACCACCCTCATGGTAAAAAATATCTTTATCTAGTCTAAATCTACCCTCTTTTATTTTATAACCATTACCCCTTGTCCTATTGCTAAAGGCCCTGATAAAAAGATTGTCCCTTTCTTACAGGCCCCCTTTATATATTGAAAGGCCACAATAAGGTCTCGCTGGAGCCTTCTCTTCTCCAGGCTCAACAACCCCAGCTCTCCCAGCCTTTCTCCATAGGAGAGGTGCTCCTCCCTCCTCGCTCCAACAGGTCCATGTTTTTCCTGTGCTGAGAACTCCAGAGCTCGATGCAGTGCTGCAGGTGGAGTCTCACCAGAGCAGAGTAGAAGGGAAGAATCACCTCCCTCAACCTGTTGGCCACGCTTCTTTTGATGCAGTCCAGGAAACGGCTGGCCTTCTGAGTTGTGAGTGCACATCGAAGTTTAGAATAGTTTCCAACTATTAGATTTTTTTTTTTCTCCCTGAGGTGGTTATTTTTTCATATTTTCTCCTGCTGCTGGGAATTCAGTCTCAACTGGGGGAAGCAAGCATTGAGGTCAAATTACAGCTTAAAAAAGTGTTCAACTTCTATTCCAGGGATAAATAGAAAAAAGAGCCAGTAGTCTAAACATATGCAGAAACTCAGAGACAAAGAGGTAAAATAAATCCCACCCATTCTGAAGATAAGAAATTAGTATTATTAGGCAGAATATGCTGCTATTTTAAAGACAATTTAGGTGTCCTTAAAGCTGAATTTGTAGGTGTCTTTAAATGTAGCCATTTACTTTGTACACCAAGGAACTTGGATTGAAATTAAATTCAGCAACTATGCAGCTGTAGAAATCTCACAGTAAATATTATTTTTTATTCTATATTCTTAGCTTGCACTTCTTGTGCTTGTTGTTGGATTTTGACAGATATATTTTGCTGTATTTTAGTGAATAAATTGTGATTTTTACGAGTTTTTTTTCCTAATTTGCAGAAGTAATTTCTTTTAAAATTAATATATACAGCAGAACATTGATTTTAAGAAAATTAATTGTACAATGTAATGAAAGATTTTTCTAGAGCTAAGATAACATAATTTAAAATAGTCAGCTTAATGTTCTGAAATATAATTTTGCTTTTGTTGCAGTTGAAAAATGAAGGTTTCTTTTATATACTGTATATCCCAAGATGATTTCAAAGCACTTTCACTTAGAAAAGCTAGCTGCTATTACATATGAATTTTCAAAGCTTGCCAAGGCTTTGGATGGAATGATGAAAATTACTATTGCACGACCTTCAGGTTTTCTTTGTTTCATAAAAGGCTAAGATAGCATTTTTGTCATTTTTCTTTCAGCTCAGGTCTTTCATCATAAATATCAAAGCATGCAATTATGCCTGCTCATATCCTACCATATTCTGCCATAGTGATGGTGTTCTCTTTTAGGATACCATTTTCTTTTGTTTTTCGCAAATCTGAAAGAAGTCCCATGTTTTTGTCGAGTGGCATAAATTGTTCATGAAACGCATGTTGCACTGATTAAAAAGAAGAAGATCTGATTAAAATGGCTTTTATTCTTTTGTTCTAAGCAAAATTCTAAAGTAATGTTCGAGTGTCAAATCTAACAGCATCATAGGAGACTGATTTGGCCTACAGGTGGAATTTTTAAATAGTACTCATTGTAAAATTGGGATGATCTTCTCTTCTATTAAAATCTCTAGTTTCACGCTGAATTATTCCTGTTGTTCCTTTTTATTTTTCATGTATAGCTGGTTGTTCTGTCTTCTTTTGTGGTTTCAGGTGGCCTGATCATCAAAGACACAGAATGCCAATAGCTGCTGTTGCCTAAATTAAGTCATACTTGCAAAATATACCTCAAAATTAGGTTACCTCTATGTACTATTTATGTTCTACTTAATTACATCAAATGAGTGTCCATTTGCTTTTTTGGATGTGTTTACTGATCTTTTCCATTTTAAAAGGCATATTGGCATAGCACAGATGTTATATCAGACTGAAATATCCATGGTTCATTTGCTTCTGAAATGTTTTTTATTTGGTTTTGGCTTTTTTACAACAGCTACCTCAAACACTAATAACAACTTTGTGATAGTTTCACTGGGCTAGCCCTTGGCTAGCAGCCAACACAGCCATTCACCCACTTCCCTGCCACCCCCAGGGGATAGGGGAGAGGATTGGGGGGCAAGGATAAGAAGGCTTGTAGGTTGAGATAAGAACAGTTTAATAATAGAAAGAAAACTTAAAATAATACTAATATTAAAATAGTAGTGATAATTATAACAGTAACAAAATATGCAAATGAGTGATACCCAATGCTATTGCTCAACCCCCCGCTGACCGAGCCCGGCCTGTTCCCAGATAACGATCCCGGAGGAGAGACAATCCCGAACCAAAACCACAATCCGGGAAGAACAAGAGCCCGAGCTAAAAGCCAGAGTGAGCTAAAAGGGGAAGAGACCCTCACTAATATACTGAACATGACGTGATATGATATGGAATACCCCATTGGCGTATCTAATAGTCAGTTAAGTTTATTAATTTAAATATTCTTCACCCCCCTTAAATCTTGTGCTTGTGGGCTAACAGAACACAAAATCATTCACTTCCAGTGACAAAAATGCAAACACTGGTATGTTATCAGCATTTCTCTCATTAGAAGTCCCAGGCTGAAAGCAAAATGCAGCACAATTCTAGCTACTGAAAAAGAAACCCAGCTCTGTTCCAGCTAAAAACCAGGACAAACTTATACAGTAAAAATACTAGAATTCCATTCATTGACTGAAGAAAAAAAAATCTTTCTTGAAAAACAGAACAGCAAATCCTTGTTACTGCTTACAGGAACACAACTCCCCATTTTTTGTTTATTATGTTCAGATTTTTATCAAATTTACAATGACACAATGAATACATTGTTTTCATCAATTTGAGCTGTGCTGTCACATGAATGTGAACTTACTGGCTATGTCTTAAGTTAAATGTCAAGGGATATACATTTTCCACATAGAATGGAATTGATTTCAAGTTTCTTTTAATGGTAGTGGAGAAAAAATCTTAACTGTATTTTTAAATCAAGTAGAACTACCCCAGCATGTGTTAATAAAAATATATTTACCTAAATAGTAACAGTGTTACTCACAGAACCTAGCATAAAAAATATTTTTAACAATAATAATTTGAACTATCAAAACCTTGCTATTTAATGAGTTGTTGATGTAAAATTTGTGATCAAATGAATATTCTTTAAAAAAAAAAGCTTAGTCAATTTAATTAGGATAGTATTTAAGTGTTTTTAACACCTCTTAAAAAAGAACATGAGAAAGAAATAAGCAAAAGGGAGAGGCTTTCTGAGGGTTTTTTTGCATGTACCTTTTGAAAAGTCCCTCCTCAACATATAAGTATTCCCAGCAAACCCTCAGTATAATGGCTATATGTATCAATACTGTAAAAGAAAGGAAGATGACACTCGCCATAAGAGAACTCATTAATTCTTAAGACTTCTAAAATATTAATAGCACTTTCAAGCAACATTGTTTGCTTATGCAGTTTCCATTCAGTTCACTGCAGTTGGGATGATAGGTGGAAATTCTTAGCTTACTATATATTCTTCCTACATCACAGTCTGTTCTTGCTTCTTTTCCTGCACTGAATTATAAATATCCTCAGAAATTATTGTACATTAAAAAAACCCAAACAACATGATAAAGTGTCTGAAAGCTATAAACAGAGCAGCTGCTTGAGAAACTTTTTAATGTCTGTAGAAACTCATGGAGGATTTTGACCTCTGCCTATCTGAAATCCATTTGAAGCAACTTGGCTTCTACAGTGTCTCTTTCTATCAGCCAAAAACTGCATTTCAAATGTTAAATCTCAGTAATAAAGGGATCCTATATTGAATAACATTTTAAAATGCATTTTGTTCTCCATCCATAAAACTTGAATCCCAGAATACTTTAAAGCCTGGCCATAAAGCAGCTGATACTAGATTTAATTTTAATTGGAAGAAACTCTTTAATCCATTTTAATATTCCTTATGCTTCCTATAGAACAGCAATGACACTGTTATTTTTTTTCAGATTATAAATCTATCTCCCTATAAGCATATCCTCATTCATATTAAAATAATATCTTCAACTAATGAAAGTTTGCCTTTGCCTTTGTTAGGAAGACCATAAAAATGAATTTAAAAGTATACAAAGTAATAGGAAGGAATTCTAAAGTTTTCCCTTTCGCCAGATGCAGATACTATTAGAGACTGATGCAGGTGATCAAGGCTGAAGAGGTCAGAGTTTTGTTAATAAAATTAAGGAGGAATTTCCAATTGCACAAGTATAAAATGTGGGTTCCAACCCAGAATCAGTCATAATACTTCAAAGATAGAGGGTGGAGGCTTTACTTATTGCTTTCAGTATATGCAGTAAATAATAATAATTAAAAAAAAAAAAAAAAAAAAAGAAGAAGAAGAAGATGAGCTGAAATGTGGCATATAGGAAACAAAGAATCAAGCAATGGAAGGTAAACATACATAACAATTATGAATTACAAAGATCACTGGAACATCATGGCAGCAAAAGGACAAATTATGCTGTGTAGCTGACAGAAATCAGAAAAAGGAAAGAGAGTCTTCTTCCCAAAATACAGCATAAAATATAAGGCAAGAAAAGGTGTCAATGAAGGAAGTTCAATGAAAATAAATGGAAGCAAATTGTATTGCATTGTATTGCAACTGACTATTGTTAGGAAAATAATATTAAATGCTTAACCATAAAGAAGCTCAAAGATGTTCCTAATTTGTTATTATTATTAATCACTACTTCTGATAACTAAATAGTAATAGGAGTCTAATTCACTTAAAACAGTACAGTGCCTCAACGGCCAGTTTTAAAGATATGTGATCCTTTTAAACCATTTCTAAGAGTATAAATTCTAAAAGCACACAGGAATAAATCAGAAGTGATAAAATACAGGAATTGTTTGAAAATATTGGGGCCACTAAGCAGAAGTGACTACAATATAAATTATTCCAAAATTGCAGGAAGACTGAAACCAAAACCAGGTACTATGACATCAGGTTACAAAGAGGATTTTTCATTGAGTTTTTGTTATTTCTTTTAATAGCATAAGTAGTGAAAATGACGTTAATAACAAACATGGGGAAAATTAAATTTTGATTCAGGATAGACATATGTTGACTGTGTTATAACAGAATTATGGAAAGCATAACTTCAGCAGAAAATGCAAGATAAAAGTCAGTATTTGTAAATAGCAAAATCTGCAAGATCACTTGAGCCAAACTAGAAATCCTATCTTTGAGGACTCAGTAGAAAGGATCATACATTGTGTCAGACAAACATTTAAAATAGAATGAGAGCACCAAGGAGACCAAAAAACAAACAAACAAACAAAAAAAAACCCCCAAACATATCCAGAGACTAAAAACCAAATAATATATTATTTAAGTAGGAAAGAAACAGGAGATATGTGAGAAAAATTGAGGATCTTTGGGGTTCTCAGTGGCTTATGACACTGTGAATAATAAGGACACAGTGAGAAAATAGTTAATTTCTTCCCAACAATATTTATTTTACATCATACAGTATCTTCAAGAGAGATCTTTCTTCAATGGTAATACTACTGTACTAATATCTTCAGATGCCTCAGTTTGTGGCTGACATCAGGCTGAGTGGTGAATTTGATATGCTTGAGGGAACGGATGTCATCCAGAAGGACCTTGACAGACTTGGGAAGTGGGCCTAGGTGAACCTAATGAAGTTCAATATGGCCAAGTACAAGGTCTTGCATATGGGTTGGGACAATAAGAAATATCAGTACAGACTGCAGGATGAATGGATTGAGAGCAGCCCTGCAGAGAAGGACTTGGGGATAAAGGTACATGAAAAATTGGACATGAGACAGCAATGTACACTTGCATCCCAGAAAGCAAATCATATCCTGGACTTCCTAAAAAGAAGAGTGGCCAGCAGATTGAAGGAGGTGATTCTCCACACCTACTTCATTCTCACAATACCCCATCTGGAGTACTGCATTCAACTGTAGGCCCACCAGTGCAAAAAAGATTTGCTAAAGCAAATCCAGAGGAGGGGCACAAAAAAGATCAGAGCACTGAAACGCCACTCCTGTGAAGAAAGGCTGAGTTGGGATTGTTTAGCCTGCAAAAGAAAAGTCTGAGGAGACCTTATTGTGGCCTTCTTGCTGAAAAAACATAAACAAACAAACTGGGGTCAGTGACCAGAAATTAAACTGCCGGAAGAAGAAACTTAAGCTAGCAACTCACCAGAGAAAACAAGTTGTCTCAAAAAAATACCAGTCAGGCCAAACTAGCCACAGTCCTAACTGACTTTGTGTAACAGCACCAGGAAGAACAAGGAATGGGACAGGGGCAGTGCAAGCTGTTACATAGGTCACCAAAAGCAACATGTTCACATCCAGGTATGCTAAAGGAATTTACAATAGCGTATTAAAGCAACATTCAAATGCAAAATCAGTGACAGTGACAGTGCAAAAGTATGCAGAATTTGGGTGCTATTAGATTTCTAATGAGGTCATTCAAGTATCTTTCATAAAATGGTACATAAAGAAGCCTGAATCCAGGGCAGTAATTCATATATCCAATAATATATCCAATAGAATGTTAATCAGGAAATCTTAAGGACAAGGAAATTTAAAAAAAAAAAAAAAAACAAAATATTCTATGTGATCATGTAATGACCAGGGATTCGTTTGAGGAAATTTACCAGTAATTATATAATCAGAATGATCTTCAGTGCAGTGAGATGTTTCCAGGGGTATGGAGACCTTTAGGTCTGTGCACTAGACTATTCTTGCTGTGCCACATACACAAGTGCTTTTCTGTAGGACACTTGAAAGGTATGCTGGGACATTACCAATGAACTGCCCAAACCAGCATGGCAGCTTGTACTTCAGGGTGTCTCTGAAAAAACAGTCTCTTTAAGTGTGTGTGTATATATATATATACACACACACACACTTCCCACGCTTCCTGGTAGGAGGGAGCAAAATTATCTTAAGACTTGTAACAAAGAAGAGGCTGACTGCTTTGCAGAAATTTGTATTCAGTGGAGGAAAGTTCTAGACCCTCATATCTGACTTTTCTTTAGCCTTAGCTAGAGTAAATCAGACAATAAGATTTGCTAAAGGTTAAACCTCATGTTTGTAAATGTAGCTGATTTTGGCATATGTGTTTTTCCAGCAAAGTCAGTGAGAGGGAAGCATGAAGAGGTGCACATTGGTAAGAGTCAGGTGTAAAGGCATTCATTTGTGCTTGATTTTCAGTTTGTAGTCAGTTAAGATTATTTGGATCTTTCTCTGTAGTAAACTACCACAAAACCTTCCTTAATGTATTTAGCTTTTCTTGGGCTAATCCCTTAGCAACTCATTTGTAACTATCCACTCAATTAGCATAGCACCTATTACCCTTGAAATTCTAGGGCTTACTACCTTAGACAAACTAAAGCTTTAGGAAGTGTTAATTAGGAGTTACGGGACTCAATTAAGCAGGAGGAGGAAAAAATTTCTCAAACACCATGTTGCATTGTAACATGTATTTCTATTCAGAATAACAGTTAATTCTGTTAGGAATAACAGTTGTGATATTTTAAAGTTTGAGGATCTATATATCAAACAAGAAAAAAATTGAAGTTGACTTGCAGAGGCTTTTCAAAGTGTAATATGTTATGTATGAAGCCATGTCAGTTCCAGTACTGTTACAAAAGGGATAGCTGAATGACTTAAGCAGAAAAAACTCATGTCCTATAATTCAGGTAGTGTTCCATAAAACAAACAAATTCCAAAAATTTCTGACTGGGATATTAAGCATGCTGGAACTTCGTTCTCTAAAGGTCTTTGGTGCTTAGGTATTAAAAAAGTTTTTGAATATTAAGGATTATTCGTCGCACTGGTAAGAATTCACTAGGAAGGAAGAAGATTGACTAAATCTGTGTTTTAACAAGAAGAAACATTTTCAAAATATTATTTCAATTCTTGAATAAAGCTCTTTTGAAGAAAAGGTGTGACCAGTTTTTAACCTGTCAATGAATGAAGTATTATTGCACTTGGTCTTTTACTGTCTTTATAAGTAATGTTTATTTAAGTTATACTTCCAGGTGATTGGTTTGGTCCCCTATTTCAGGAGGAAAATATCTGTCTGATGAATCAATATAGATATATAGAGATATATCAAGCAGATATTTTCTCATTGAAGTAGTTTAATCAGAACATTTTGTGCATACTTAGAAATATTCTCTGTCATGATAAAGATGTCTACCATTGTTCTGAATATACTGTTCACAATTTTATCCTCCAAATTGATTTTAATTTTAGAAATGAAAAATGTTAACAAACTCAGAAAAATATCTTCTAGTAAGTTAAATGGAAAAATCCTCATGAAAATCAGTGAAACATCTGACAAACCACCTAAAACTAATTTCATAGTTATTAATGATGCAATGGAGTAGCTTTCGCATTCTGATCATGACTATGGGACAGATGTGTCTTGTTTCATCTTTATTGCAACTTCAAGGTTTCAGTTCATCCATGAGGAATATACTGTGCTCCTGTAGAAGCACTCTTTGTGGTGAAACATTTGAGATTCAGTCTGTAGACACGTCTGAGGCATGCAAAGATTAAGTTTTCCTATCACGTAATCTTAAATAAATATTAGTGTCTCTTCACTCTGTCTTGGAAACTGTAAGAGTGTAAGAGTGTAAGGTTTGCTTGGCAAGGTTTTGGTAGCAGGGTCAGGGGGGACACATAGGGGTGGCTTCTGTGAGAGAAGCTACCAGAAGCTTCCCCCATGTCACCAGCCCAATCCAACCAAGCATTGGACGGCCCCACCACTGGCCAAGGCCAAGACAATCAGTAACACCTCTGTGATAACATAATTAAGAAAAAAAAAAGGGAAGAGAGGAAAAAAAAGCTGTACTCTTTGCAGCTAGAGAGAGGAGTGAGAAGATGTAAGAGAAACAACTTTGCAGACACCAAGGTCAGGGAAGAAGGAGGGGGAGGAGGTGCTCCAGGTGCAAACATGAGATTTTCCCCGCAACTTGTGGTGAAGACCATGGTGAAGCAGGTTGTCCCCCTGCAGTCCATGGAGGTCCATGGTAGAGCAGATGACCACCTGTAGCCCGTGGAGGACCCCACGCCGGAGCAGGTGGATTCACAGCCTGAAGGAGGCTGTGACCCTGTGGCAAGCCCACGCTGGAGCAGGCTCCTGTCAGGACCTGTGGCCCTGTGGAGAGAGGAGCCCACGCTGAAGCAGGTTTTCTGGCAGGACTTGTGACTCCATGGGGGACCCACGCTGGAGCAGTCTGTTCCTGAAGGACTGCACCCCATGGTCCCACTTAGGACCCATGCTGGAGCAGTTTGTGAAGATCTGTTAGTCATGGGAGGGATTCACGTTGGAGACGTTAGTGGAGAACTGTCTCTCGTGAGAGGGACCCCACACTGGTGCAGGGGAAGGAGTCCTCACCCTGAGAATGAAGAAGCAGCAGAAACAACGTGTGATAAACTGACCTTAAGCCCCTGTCCCCCTGTGCCGCTGGGCGGAGGAGGTGGAAAATCAGGAAAGAAATTAAGCCTCGGAAGAAGGGAGGGGCAGGGGAGGTGTTTTAAGATTTGGTTTTACTTCTCATTATCCTCTGATTTGATTTGTAATAAATTAAATTTGTTTTTTTTCCCCCAAGTCGAGTCTGTTTTGCCTGTGTCAGTAATTGTTGAGTGATCTCTCTCTGTCCTTATCTTCACCCATAAGCCTCTCATTATATTTTTCTCCCCCTGTCCAGTTGAGGAGGGGGAGTGATAGAGTGGGGTTTGGTGGGCATCTGGCACCTAGCCAGAGTCAACCCACCACAAGGAGACAGGCTTAATACTCTCTAACCTGTAGAGGAACCATATTTAGAATTATGTTACCATAAGTAGATTCTACCTCTGAGTAACTTCCTTAAGCATGGTTCCAGATCCACAGAAGTTAATGACACTTTACATTTCCACTCCTTTGCTAGAGCTAATGAGAGAAATAATTTTGTTTTGTTTCCTTGTTTTCCTCAATAAGGCAAATGTGATAGAAAGGTCAGCAGACAATAGGGTGAAGTTGATAACCAAGTAGTGGCAAAGGACAGCTATAGATTAACAAATATCCAGGAACCAAGGAGTTGCATAAAAGGAATAGTTTTGAAGAATTGTTCCCTCCCTGCGTTGATACTGATGTGAGTACTGCACTCAAATATTGCAAGTACAGTATAACCACAGTCTGCATTACATATTTTTCCCTTAAACTTTAGATCACAAAGTGCAATGGCATCAGTTAAGCATGATTACAAACAGTCCTTTGATGTATTACTGTACGCTGGTTATATTAAGCCATTTCTTGTCGAAGTCAGTAGCAGAAGAGACCACTTAATGCTGGATACATATATAGTAACAACAACAAAGAGATGGTAGAAACAGTGTGATCCTTTTAAGTTTTTATTTAATACATTTATGACCTATATTTCTTTGGGTTTCAAAGAGATTCAAAGAGTAAAAACTGAGATAATTACATAAAAAACATGAAATTACAATAATATAAGTACCTGTATTAAACAGAACTTGTGTAAGCTGTGATTTTTATTTTAGCATTTTTTATTCTGCCTCCTAAGTTGCAAAAATTGCAGATGCCTTCTTATATCTAGCCTTGAAGGTGATACAGTGTATTGATTTGACACATCTTGAGACCTAATAATCAAGTACATGTTTTTAAGATTGGCTGATGTTGCCTTGTATCTGGCTGCCTAAAGAATGTTAAGTTGACTGAGGTCATCTATAGCCTATAGATAATCTACACAACTAATAAAAATGCTAAGTAGACTGTCAATCTGTTTTCCAGTCATATCAAACCTCCTAATCCAATTTGTAATTTTCAAGATGAAACTAATCTAAAAAAAAAAAAAAAATAAAAAAATGTGTTTACTAGAACAGAGTGATATATTGCTGGTACGCATCTAGCTGCATTTTAACTTTTGAGCTTTCTCTTAAAGGCTATGATAATGCATATTGTGGCCTGATAAATTTTTAAAGGTCTTTATGGTCAGAACATTGTACTAGTGATTATTCTCCAAAGTTGTTTTTTTTTAAAAAAAAAGCTGTATCTGGGACTCAGATCTGTGGAACTTCTCTATAACCTTAAAAATATAGTTTGTGCTTTCTCATAAGACATTTTCAGCTGCAGATTCATATCTGAGAATGGTATCTCATTGAAACTACACATTATAAAAATAATAGTAATATTTGGTACTGTATACAGTCAACTCCAAGTATTTTCTTTTGCTGATGTGGTAAAATGTTGTATTTTTCAGTTGAGAAGGCGTAGAGATATAAAACATGCACTGTGACTGTGGAATACTGTATATCAGTGCCATGGCAAAACTCTAAATTTAGCTGTAGATCCAAGACTATCCTTCCTCAAACCAGTAGGTGTTAGCAAAGAAGCTGTAGTCCAAAAGTTCACACTGTCCAAGAGTAAGTATCATATTTTCTTTCCAAGATGTATATCTAAAGAAAATCAGATGTTAATATACACTATGAACTTCCTTTTTCATCATTAGTCAGATAATTTCCTAACTTTATTTAAGCTTAGTTTAAACTCAGTTACACATAGCAACATATTGGAGGGCTCACTGATATATTGTCAGTCTTGTTCAGTTATGTGAATACAGATTTTGCAGCATAAACCAGTCTGTAAAAAGTTACCATGACTTTCTGCTGCTGGCTTTTTAAATCTGATACACTCACAGGCATATATGGCCATTTCCCGATGCACTATTTGCTAATATATGTTAAATTTATCTTCAGTTTGCTTTTTAGAGATCAAATTCCTGAAATAATGTAAACGTGTTTAGCTTAGAGCTTTAAATATTGATTCTGAATGTTTATAATTATATAATATAACAAATCTAACACATTCATACATGAGAATCCTATTATTTAGCCTTTGTTTTCAGTTGTACAGCTGTATATTACTAAAACAGAATAAGGAGTTAAAAATTTTACAGCCCTAAATTTGTCTTGGCTTCTGGTGACCTGTTGTTCATGTTGAGGAACTTATAATATATTCTCTCCAGCCTAATCACTTCATTTTCCTTCCCATGAAAACCAGAAAGAAGGAGAAAGGCTGCAGTGTTGAGTTCCCATATCTCATTCTAAAATAGGAAGGAACAGAGATCCTCCAGACTAGGACCTAGGAGGTGGTCCCAGACCCCAGCCAGCCTCTGCCACTAAAGACTCACTAAAAACAGATAATTATTTTGCTTAGTAGAACAAAAACAATTAAGTTACATGCCCTGTTCTAAGAGGGGAATTCACAATACTAAGCAAGGCACTCAACCTCTGTATACAGTGAATGAGAAGAGCTTTGAATCTCATGGTAGAATGTCAGGTGTGGATGATGAAGGATACAAAATGAGACAGGAGGAAAAATTAAATTAACTGCAAAGTTTGGCATTCTTTTTATTTGCTGTCTAATTTCCTAATCTTTCTTCCAACAGCAAACCTCCAAATAAAAGAAGTTGTTAGCCCTTTTATAGTGAAATTTGAGTCTTTTGTCAAGACAGGCATAATTTATTTTCATTAAGGTATCCTACCTGGCTCATAATGGAATAGATCTGCAAATTTTGTGCTACATTTTTCAATTCCATATGAGAATCACAGCTTATTTTCTAAAACTTATTTTCCTAGTTACTCTTTTGTGGATCCTTTGGAAGTCACTTGTAGATTTCCAAGATCTTTCAGACAACCGAAGAGGAACGTTCTACTTTCAGGTAAACTTTGAGGACATTTTCAGACATTTTGCCACAGGCATTTTTTCTTTTAAAAACAAATAAACAAAAATCACTTTTTTAATATGAAAAATAACTTGATTAGTGTTTTGGTTACTTTCAGGATAGGGGATTTTTAAAAAAATTCTCAAAATATTTTTAAAAAAGTAAATTTTAAAAGTGCATCACTGAAATACTGTAAAAAGACAAAATAAACCTCCAATGTCAGTGACAGGCATTTTAACACAAGTAGACTTCTCCGTTATACTTCTTCTTTACAAAATAAAATTACTGAAATCTAGTTATGTAACCCATAAATGTTATTTTCTTAACCTCTTTTGTATAGTGAAGAATCTATGTTTTTTGTCAGGCCTTCTTGGCCACAAGGGCACACTGCTGGCTCATGGTCAATTGGTCATCCACCAGTACTCCCAGGTCCTTCTCTGCAGGGCTGCTTTCCAGCAGGTCAACCCCCAACCTGTACTGGTGCCTGGGGTTATTCCTCCCCAGGTGCAGGACCCTACACTTGCCCTTCTGGAACTTCATCAGATTCTTCTGCACCCAACTCTCCAGCCTACCCAGATCTTGCTGAATGGCAGCACAGCCTTCTGGTGTATCAGCCATTCCTCCCAATTTAGTGTCATCAGCAAACTTGCTGAGGGTACACTCAGTCCCTTCATCCAAGTCACTGATTAATATATTGACTAGGACTGGGCCAAATATTGACCCTTGAAGAACACCACTAACCACAGCCCCCCAGCTAGACTGTGCACTGCTGATTAAAACCCTCTGAGCTCTGCCATTGAGCTAGTTCCTCACTCACCTTAATTTTCCCTTCATCTAACCCACACTTCCTGAGCTTACCTATGAGGATGCTATGGGAGACAGAGTCAAAAGCCTTGCTGAAGTAAAGGAAGAAAACATCCACTGCTCTCCCCTCATCCACCCAGCCAGTCATGCCATCATAGAAGGCTATCAGGTTGGTCAGACATTATTTCCCCTTAGTCAATCCATGTTGACTATTCCCGGTAACCTTCTTCTCCTCTACATATTTAGAGATAGCCTCCAGAGTGAACTTCAGTCATTATTTTGTGGGTGAGATAGTACAATGTGCAATAAAAAAACTACAATTTAAAGAAAAATGAAAAATGCTATGAAAAGTTACTTGGAAATCTCTTAGTTAGAGCTAAAGTCTGCCTATTCCCTACAGTGTGGAATAAAAAAATTTCTACCGTCCTTTCTTCCCAGTTTGACCAAGTAGAAACATCTGATTGTGATTTCAGCCAAAGAGAAAGATAAAGGCATTGCCTTCACCCTTTCTCTAGTAGAGTCATGGCAAAAAAACCTGGTAGCTGTTAGGAGAATTTATGTTCTTTCTTGTTCAAGGCAGCCAGTCAGGGATGTTGAAACGTTTTCTGAAAGAGTGAACTCGTTTTTAACTATGCCAAAGTAAGGGTTGACGTGAAGAATTTCACTTCATTCTAGGTGATGCCTGATGTTGCAATCAACTCCCAGAAGGCCATTTCTGAGCTGATTTTCAGTAATTTCAGTTAGTTTTAGTTAGTTATCTGTAGATAAGTGTAAAGAATAAAAATATCTTGGCTTTTTCTCTTCCTATCCCTCTAACTGGCAGAATTTCAGCCTAAGTTTTTTAGATCTATGACTTTCATTTCTTCTTGACTGTGCCAAGAATATTTCTTGGCGTCTGGCATTTTAACTGTAATATTGCCACTGACCAGGCATTGGAAAGAATCAAAGTACTGGCACAGTATTTTGTAATTTTCACAGAAGCTTTTGATTTGATTGACTCTAGAATGCTGATTAGAGGAGATAAGACTATGATACTCTTGAGCATAAGTCACTTAACTCAGATTCATGACTGTTTAACAAGAAAAGCACTCAGATTTGTTGTACAGGGCAGGGAATCTGGCTTGGCTGAAATGGACTGTGATGTCCGCCAAGACTCAGTATTCAGACCATGTTTATTGAATTTATTTGTCAATGATTTATTCTTGATTGTATTAAATATATTTTACAACTATATAGATGATGCAGTGTTACAACATGTCTCTAATTCATTGGCCATGATAGGGAAGGATTCAGATAATTTATGGAGCAAACTTTAAAAAGAAATCTTTTTCTAATAAAGAAAAAAACTTCTAGCTATTAATTTCCAAACAAGCCCCAAACACTCCTGCAATCCTTACTCAGGCAAAAAAAGAAAGCCCTCCACTGAAATTCATACTTAATTCATGACTTAAGGGTTGGATCAACACAGTCTAGTTACTCTTGAGCAATTTTGTGTTGAAATGCTGTTAATTAGAAGCAGGTAACATTTTAAAAGGTAAGAACTCCACTGAATATATTGTACTTAATCAACAGATAAAGCAAGAAACAAAAAATCTGTCATATGCTGTCAGATGAAAGGCTGTTTAAATTTGGAAGAAAACTACACTGTAATATCAATAAAAAGCTATGTAGACTTGTTTTATATTAATGCTATGGATAGATAAAATCCAATTTGCCTTTAGGCAAATTTTCAGATTTGTAGCTTGACAGAATATAAGAACACATCACTGCAGCTTTTATGTGAATAAGACAACTTACTTCCTCCTCAGTGAGTCTGGAACTATGCAAATGTATTTTATGTTTGGAGAGGCCCCTGGTTATATGAAAACAATGTTGTTGTTTCTTTTGTATTTTAATTTAATACTCCAAGCCCTGGAGGGAGAAACAGTCATAGACTCATTCACCCTAGAGTCAGTGTGACTATATGGGAGGGTACCTTTAATGCCTTAGCAGTAAGCATTTTGAACAGGCATCCAAAGGTGATAAGAACTGAAATAATCTTTGGCAAAATTCAAATGCAGCTTAATTGACTATTTAAAATCATTTGCAAGGTATAACTGGGAATAAATGATGTAATGATGTTGTAGGAATTATTTGATTTTGTAGTTCCTTCTGCTTAGAAGTACCACCGATGCTTGGATATCAGTAGGGCAAGTTTCTTGCTGTGAAAGTCATTTGAGATGGAATACAAAACATTGTACTTTAATGAGGTTTTATTATCTGCTGTTCTGATATTTTCATGAGTGAAAGTATAAAGGTGTTTATATAATTGTTTAAAGCAGGTGGTGGTTTAGACCTTGATTTCATATTGGCATCTTCGGATTATTTTTTAATAAAGACATTTAAAAAATAAAAGATTTTTCATATAGAGTGAATAGATCATATATGAGGGTACATGATACAAAATATTACTTCTTCAAGGCAGAAATATTTATATGCCTCTCCTGTCTGTTGCTTTTATGTTTCAGGTTTTGGTTTGGGGGATTTTTACATTTTTTTACCTTTGGAGAGATCCCACAAGATATATCCCACATAGACATCTGTCTATGCCATGAAAACCTGGTTATGCTTGGCTTCATACTTTAAAAAGTCAACAGAATACCCTAGGTCTTGGATGCATGCATTACTGACATCTAAGCCCTGTGTAAGTAGTCCAAATGTTAGAATATGCTAATACTAAAAACGAAGCAACATATATTTATTTAGAAAAGTATTGAAGTCCTGAGTGCTCATCCCATTTATCAGTAAGTACACACAGTCATGTCATGAAACTGCAGCTTCAGTGAGAACAAATAAAAGAGTTTTAGCTCCACATTTCAGTAAAAGACTTTGATACCTGTCATCAAGTAATGCAATTATAAGTGTTTAAACTATGTTACCCTGTACACACAAAACAAAGAAATGCATACTTTGCTCATAACTCCAAGTCTATTGCAGTCAAGGCTTAGCTGAGAGGGTCTCTCTCATGGATGTTTATCAGTGTGACTCTGTTGTTTGTTCTGATTTCTATCCTGTGTCTTCACTTTACCTTTACCTGTACTGCCTTCCTTCTACCATAACTAGGCTAGCAAAATAAATAAAAAAAAAAATATATGGATTCCTTTTGCTAGAATAGTTTATTCAAGTCAAGGAGCTACTGTAACTCTCACTGTGTGCAAAAATAGCTGAAACCTATCTAGGGAGAGTGTTGTCAGCATTTCTCTTTGCATGTATCTATCCTGTACTCAAACATAAGTTCTTTGTGTTAAAAATGGAAAAAAAAAAAAACCCACAATGAGTCTAGGCTGGTTTCAAAGTCAGGAGTCATTCTCAAGAGAAGAGGGAGTTCTTGAAGTGTTGATACTGACTAGTGAAGAAGGAAAATCCTGGTAGTGAGGGAGGTTCCTGTATTTAATTGCTTTAACATAGAATATAGAGAAATAGAAGACTTAACTCCACGGAGTTGACTATCCATGATGGCTTCAGGGGCAGAGGTGGCCATTACCACAATGGTAATGAAGAGGTGGCCTGACAGTTCATTTACCTTAGTCAAGGTTCACATATGCAGACTGAACATGACAAGGGTCACTTTGAACTAAGTTATTACTTTTTAATTGCCAGCTGTATAGACAAATCCTTTGGGAGCTCAAAATTAGGGATTCTGAGAAATACAGGTTGGCAAAACTTGCAGATCTTATTAAAGACTTAATAACATTATAAAGTTTCTAATTTTAAAACACTAGCATCAAATACAGGTGTTTTGTTTTGTTATTACCATATGTGATATTTTGTCCTCTTGTAGCATGGTGAAAAAAAGAATCAGCTATGTTTTAAAACTTTATTTTTTTTCTAAGCATGATATGGCTCCTTTAATGTATTTAAATACTTGATAACAATCTTGTTATACTTGCCAGTTACCTTGAAAATCTTCTGAAAGGATCAGTCTTTGAGTGATAATGAAGATAAGGGTACACAGTTTTTAACCATTCCATGATTTGGAAACTATCGCTCCTGAAGGTAAATAGGAACAGACAAAGTCCATCTTAAACTGTGGTTTGTTTTTTTTTTTTTTTCCTTATGAATTCAGGTGTCAAAGCCATCATGCACATACTGATTTTTTGTTTACTGTCAGTTAAATTTTTGCACGTGCAGGAGATCAGGGTATTGGAGCTGTGGGGTTTTGAAATTATTTTCCCCAAAGGGGGAATCTTAAAAAACAAGCAGAGGTGAAAATGTCATGAGCAGGTCTGTTTCAACACCTCTCAAGCAAACTAATTTTTCTGTTCACTTTATACCTTAATTTATGTTTTGTGCAGTGAATCACTGGGATAACCCTAACATTTGCATTCCATGACTTTTAAATGTTTAAAATAGAAACCTTCATGTTGAATTGACGAATGGTTTGTATTAATATAAAATTAGATTTAGGAAAATCATTTAATCTATAAATGACATCTGGTATTTACAGCTTTAGAGTCTGATGAAGATAGATGCACAACCTTACATGTTTATAATATTTTGTAAATTTGCAAATGCATATTTAAATTGATTGTGTCCCTCTCCCATCCTTCAAATGTCACTGGCACTCTAAGGACCTAGTCCAAAGCTCACTTTCATTAATGGAAAGACTTAGAGGCTAAACGTATAGCCTAAAATTAAACAGAGCCCAGAAACATTCCTGAGCTCTGGAATACTACTCTTTCTACTATTAAAGTGTTAGTGTGTTCCTCAGCATGATTTTGGCCTGTGCCAGCTACCTTTGGCTGACTAATTCCCAGATGTATTTCAGGACTTGGTGTCACCCAGAACATATCTCTGACACTTTGATTGCAGCACCCTGTTCTGGAGGGTGAAAGAGCTTAGTAGTATGGGTGTGGGGTGTTCTGTGCCAGTTGGCCTTGATGTCTCCTCCTGAGTAGCCCAATGAAGTCTGAACCAGCATGTTTCAGGAGGATTGGGTCATCATATATTCTCACAGCCTTGCTCTGTATAGACTTCTTTGCATAGGGCTCTATTCAGGTAGAATTGATCAGGAACTTTTTTTGGATTTCTTGTTTTGATTATAAAATAAAAAATCCTTTATGGGAATGTCCTTTCCAGCCCCAATAAGTGTAGAATTCCTAGTTAAGAAAGGACAAAATTCCACTAACCCATCCAAGAATAATAACCATCTGGAGTAGGGAGAGTAAGATCCTGGCTTAAAAGAATCAACAACTGAGGAACCGGTAGCTTCCAGCCCATAAGAGTGTTCCTCTGTGCATTAATGTGGTGGTGTCTGGGATCTCAGTGTGAGGCTGAGGACAGGTGCCAGAACACTGTTATACTCAGAGAGAGAGAGAGTGTCAAGTGGGATCAGACCTTTTAAATTTGAAGTGGCTCTTTTGAGTACCCAGAAGACTGGAATCCAATCCCCTTGGATTGGAAAAACAATATATTTAAAGACAAATATTTAAAAAAACCCTCTTGACTAATTTCTCTTTCTTGTATCATATTTCTTTTTCTGATTCAACTAGCATCTAAAATGGTTTTTATTTTGATTTATTCAGAAAATTGTCTTGAATTTTAAAGAACAATATTTTAAGCAACAAGAAAGGTGTCATGTGGATGCTTTCTCTGTGCATATGTGTGTGATTGTGTATAAATACTCCAGTAAAGGAAAATGCATGTTCTGCAGTAAAGATACATTTATTATTTCTGGTCTATTTGTTTATTCTCTTGATGTTAAATATGTCCAGGTGAAGAAGCAAGAGAGGGATTGTGAGGTTCTTTACAATCAGTTAACTTTCATGTCAGGATTTATTCTGTGCAAGTTTAAACACAATTCAGGCCTTTAACCTAGTTTTACATGAATGCAAAATGCAATTTTACCATCTTTTCCTTCCTATGCATGTTGTACACAGGAACATACAAAGCCTTCACAATCTTAAACCTATGTTGGTTAACAAAAAGCTGTACTTCTGTTACATATTTTGTCAAAAGGTAGAGACAAATATGCAGTCTGCAAGTTCTGAATGAACTACAGTTACAATTAAAAGCAGATACCCCCAGGGTGCATGTTTATGTATCCCTTTCACAGTGTGTATTCTCACACAGCAATGAGAATTTTCTTTGGCTATATTCTCGCCAAAAAAATAAAAGTAATTTTAATGGATCTTTGTCGCAGTGAGAAATAGTCTCAGTGCATGACAGTCAATAGCATCCCTGAGACATCCTTGCTAGAATGGGAGAGGACATATCATTCCTTCAGTTGTGCTCATAATTTCAGTGGCCAGCATGCTTGCGCATGCATCCCTCAAGTGCCAAGAATAGTCTTAAGTGCTCCAGAAAAACAGTGTCTGGGAGAAAGAGTTCATTGCCAATCTGCAGAGCCAGAAAGAGCGTGCATTAGGGAAAGGAAACATGTGTTTTATCTTGCCTATAATGCTGTTGTTCTGAGCAGTTCTCCAGTGCTTTTGTAAGGTTTATGGATAGTCTTGGCCTCTGAAATCATAATGCCTCCAGACACTGCTGCTTCTCAGCAACTTTGCCAAGACAAAACAACTCAGAAGAATATTAACGTTAAGACTGGGAATACTCAGTGAACTTCTTCAGGTTGGTCAATCTTTTTTTCCAGTAGTTTAAACTCTATTTCTTTTACCCCTATCGAGGAAAGCTAGGGAAAACAAGTTTTCTAATTTGAGAAAAATCTAGGTTTTGTCAGCCACAGAAAAGAAGAGCAAATTTTGCCTGTGCAAGTGAATTATCTCTGTAAGGCAAACAAGAAATGTTATAGGCGTTAAATTTTTCCTTTTCTTAATTTTAGTTCCAGTATCTGTATCTCTGTTCAATGGTTCTATTCAATTTCTGATTTTGCTGTCCATATCACTTTTCTTCACATTTTATTTTAAAAATTATTTTTTTCTTTTTCTTATCTCAGCTTGTCCTATTGGGATTCTGCAGACAGTCATGGCTCGGTTTAACTTTCACTCACACAGCTTTGAAATGGGTTGAAAATGAACTGAAAAATCACCTGTTGCTGGCTAAAATGTGACTTTTAATTTCATGTTCATTAAATAGATATTGTGTACAGATGTATATATATGGGCACTATGCGACATGATCTTTTGGGTTCACTTTCCTGCTACCTCTCACCCTGCCTATACAATTCCTGTTTCACAACATCATCTGTTGTGAGCAAGAATTAAGTTCTTTAGATAGCAGAATACCAGTATCTTACAGCATAGATGAGGGTGCAGTTGTCTCATTTAAATACCTCATAACAAGATGGTCTCTGAGGAAGCAAGGGGAAAATAAAGCTGAGTCTGTAAGCTATTAGCCAGAGACTATTTTAGGTATGATACACAGAAACTGTAAGGAAGTGCATTGTATTTGGAGTACTTTACCATGGTTAACAGATTTAACAGTTAACAGTTCTCCATACAATTCTGAAAAAAATGTCCATAGCAACTCAGAGATACAAAATGTTTCCATATCACTACTGATAAAAGGAATCTTAAAAAGCAAGTAGGTGCCAAAGATCAAAAAGACACCTGAAATCATCACTGTAAATATTATGATATTTGGAATAAATGTGCATAAAGGAAAGCAATATAGAAATGAAATAAAATACAGGTAATACACCCAAAATTGTAAAATTGTTTTAAGAAGTGCCTTTCTCATTACAGCTGAATGTGATTTTCCAGATAGAGGCATTGTAATATGACCCTGTGTGCTGTTCTGTGTGTACAATAAAGCAAGCAAAATTAATCCCTTCCCCTGATGACCTCTAGAAATGAAAACCCATTATAGTAATAATATTTGTACTTAGGCCTTGATGTTTTTGTGCTGAATCTGAATGCCATGGAATGATTGTATACAGTGGCTGATGAGGACACATGTACAGATAATTACATAAATAATCCTCTTCATATAGGTGCAAGGTGACTTTTTAGATCTGGTATAGAAACTAGTTGAAGCCTAATAAAACTTGTAATAATTTTCTTTACTGCTAAGGTCTGAATCTTATTATGTTGAAAGGTCTATTAGGAATGTTTCCCTTTTTAACATGGAATTTATGTAACTGGATCTTGTGCACAATTTTCCTGTTTGTAAAACTTGAATTAAGCATTGAAATTTCTGCCTAGGTTACTGGTTTTGGTGTTTGCCAAAGTATATATGGTATCAAATACTATAATATGTCTTTGTTACCAGTCTGTGGTTCAGTTAGCAAACCCCACTTAAAGGGTAAAAGTTCTTTTAAAAAACAACATTATTTAGCTTGGAACAGGAATCAATACTCCATATGACATGGTAATGAAACGCAGACTTTGTAACATATTGATGGACACTGAGAAAGTGTGTGTGGTGAGAGGAATGGGTGTATTTGTGTGCATGTTGGAGGGACCACAATAGTATTAATAGCCTGTAAAGGAGGTTTCTGACATTTGGTAAACACATGAGTATGACACGGAGCACAATAGGAACTACAGTTCAGAAACAATGATACATACATTACTCTGGAACGCCATTAAATACATGTGAGTTTTCTTCTGTCAGCATCTGTATTTTCACAGGATGTAGTAGTAAAGCCTTTGTGGAAAGGAAGGCTAAAAAGACATCCACATATTGTTTTACTATTTTGCTTTACTTTTAAGATTTGTGTAGCTTTCTGATGTGGTCCATATATCCAAGCCAGTTCAGTTTTGTGCAAACAGTCTGGCTTTCTATTTGTCTAAGTGGTAATAAATTCCCATTGATCAGGGCTTAGTGGAAATTAGAACACCCTCCATGTGCCTCAGCCAGGGAGGCTGCTCCCAGTAGACTCTTGGTAGTGTTAAAAGCCTGCTGGAATGTTTCAAGAATGGTTGGTGTTGCTGCATGTTACTTTGCAACGTCAATACTAGGCAGCCCATTGATTTGGATCACATTATTTAAATAAAAGAAATTATTTAGTATTTGAAAATAGTAAAAATGGCCACCTGGTGTAAAAATAACACTATGTCATCTTTCTTTCTTAGAGTGTCCACCAGCTTGGGAAAGCCTCGTATTATTGCACACTAGAATTATTTGTTTAAAAAAAAAAAAAGTTCCTCGCATGTGTTTTATTTTCAATATATTGATTGTAAAGGCTTGTATTTGTATCCTTCTGCTAAAATAAAAGCTTGGATTTATTAATTGTGTTTTATTTTAGATTAAGATTAGAGGGATTTCTTTTAAACAGTGAGTATAGGTGTTTTGAAGTGGGTGACCTGAGAAAGATACAATACATGCAAGACTTTCAGACCCGCACTTCTCAATGTCGGTCAAGTAGCACCGGCAGAGGAGGTGTGGAATAGTCTCTAACAGTGATTTCCATACAAGTGCCAGCAGACTGCTAAAAAGTGAGAGAGAGGAGCTGTGAAAGCAAAAAGGACAGATACAAAATGGGAGGCAATATGTGCTATGCTAGTATCTACACATGAAACATTTTATAATTAGTAAATACCTAAATCAGCAGCTTAAATACGTATTATAAGGAACTAGAAATCAAGATTCATCTGTATGAAATAAAGGTTGCCAATAAAGAGGGTGTGGTTTAGTTTTGGGGATTGTTTGTTGGTTTTTTTTATTCTCATTAGGTTAGGAAGGCTGGAACTCAGCCATATATCAAAGCATGCCATATGTCAGGAAGGATATTTCTTTTCTACAGTAGTAGTTTATTATCTAAAAGTATGTTCACTATTTTCACCCAGATTGTTACCCAACCCTTCTTTTAGGTTCCATTTTCCTTTGTCTGATTCTTCAGGACCCTTCTTAATACTTCTTCCTTCCACCTATAAGCTTTACCTATATGACCTGCAGTCAGTGCATGATGAAGCCTATTGAAGGGATGTAGTTCCTTGGCCAGGCTGGGAAGATGTGACACTACTATTCCCTGATCATTCTTCTTTGGCATTCTTCTGGAGCTCTACCACGCTGAAGATGTGTTTTGAAATCCTACTACCATTCTATAAAAATAACACAGCTTTCTCTTCTAGCTTAAAATATGGGGTTTTTTCAAGGATGGCACCACTCATGCATTGTCTGTTAAATGAACACTTGTATCCAAATAACTTACTGATTATGCAAAACAACTCTGCCTGTTACGGTACACATTCAGTGCAGAAAATTGCTCTGTTAGTTGGACTGCTTTTCCCATCACAATGAAACATACATCTGCTTACAGCTAAAAGTCCAAGGGCCTGATTTACTAAAAATTAGTGATCCATCAGATTGATGGGCAATCTGCGCTCTTGGTGCCTTGAAATTTCTTGCATCAGTCACCAGATCGTGATTTACTAATAGGGTTTCAGGGCTTGCAAAATAGCACAACTCTAACCACATATTAATATTTAATCTGGCATTTTAAGTGCACCTAACAAAAGACCTAGAGCTGCTGACAGGACCCTAAATTGTGAATTTCTCGAAAAGGAATTGAGTATTTCCATAGTGGTTTCATGTGGAAATCTGAAATGAAAAGAAATACATGAGTTAAACCCTGCTCATGAACTTACAAGCTTCTGATTATATTTCTTGAAAAACTGTTTATAGTTTGTTTTTTTCATAGTCTAGCTTCATTAAGATATGACAAAACTTCCTTTGGCAATTTCATTGCCAATAACTCACGATGGCAGAGAAATTTTGAAACTTATTTCTATATGGTGTGCAATTAAACAGTCTATTATTTAAATACTTAATCCACTTGGCAACTCTAGAAAGGTGCTAAATGAGTGTAAAAATAATGTATAAATCACAAAGACCTCTTTATTACCATGAAATTTAGTAATTGAATCTGCACAGACTTAGCAAATTGGGCCCTCTGTGTTTTGTATAGCATTTTTAAATAACGAAGATAGGCAAGAAGCTGAATTACATATTGATAGTGTTTCTACCATTTCATGACTTAAACAGAGCAATAGAGTGAGTTAATAAGCAACTTCTCCTGCTGCTGTCAGATGAATATTCTAATTTTACAAAACATATGTAGTGCCTGTCTAGAAAAAGGTTTATTTGTTTCTTCCATTTTCATATGCCATAATTTATGAAAGATGTTCCCAACACCACCTGTAATAACAGAATGTTTATTAGTGTGCAAATGAGGGTTATAAATGATGTTGCTTATCTATGGAACAAAACGCAAAAGACAACTTATTAGCAAAAGACAAATTGCTCAGCAAGTTTCAATGAGCTGCTATGTGTGTCATGAAAAAAACCTTTTATTTGCACAGATCAATGCTTTTATAATCCATTTAAAATAATATACTTGCCACTAGGTGGCTATTTCTGATCAGATCATTTTACCATTTTAATTACATTTTTAATATCCTGGCTGCATAAACAAAGATAAATTACAAGCCTTGCACAATCTGGCTGCCAGCTCAGGCACAATCTGTAATAATATCAGCTTTTGTTTGTGCCTGCTCTAATTAGATTCTGAAATCTAGGCTTTATCAATCAATAATTTTAATTTCAGAATTGCCTTTTGATCTTACATTTCATGTTTGTTTGCAGAAAATAATCACTAGGACAAAGCTGATAATTTATGCAGAAACAATCTCTCAGCAGAGTTACAAGCACATTCCTAGCCATCAACACAACCCGGCAGACTAAGCTTGACACAGGTCTAATTAGTATGCAGATATGTGTCGCCTCATTGGCAATTCAAATTGCTTTTTTATAATGTACCTCAAATTGTGCTACTCAAACATTGTACTTGATTTCCAAAGCCCCCTGGGCATCCCATAATGTCTCCCTTCATCCTGGGTACGAAGCATTTATTGAACAATCTGCTTCAACTCTGGCTATCTTTTCGAAAACACCCAAACATCGTAACCGTGGGACCAGCTTTTCCTCCTTGTCAGACAACAAGTTCTTCTGCGGAGCGGCGGGTGCTACGGCCATAGGTTTAGCGATGATATGTTACCTTGCGAGCTCCTGCTCCCACAGTGGCTGCTCTATAGAGGGCTTCATTCCTGTGCCACTCATTTAAAAAGGGGGAGGATGTCTACAGAGCACACATTAATATGCGGCACATAACCACATCTCTGAATGCCAGCCTTCCATTCTTCATTAAACAAAATGGCTGGATTGCATTGATTGTTTTCCCCTCCACACACACGCGCGCGCGTGCGCGCAGACACACACACACACACCATGCACGTAGGCACTTATCCACACACCCCCCACACACACTCCAGCTTTCTCTTTTTTTCCCTCACCCACATGCACGCACTTTCCCCCACTCACTCACACACACACATACACACAGGACATTTTCTGCCGTAGCATGGCGTTGTCAGCGCGGTGAGTTACGTGAGAAAAGTTGTCTGCGGCATATGTGACTTGCAAGGAGAATCCTGCCAACGTCAGGGCCCTTTTTTGCCATGCAGCAACAAGTGGCAGAATCAATGGTGTACAGTTATTCCGCAATGTAATTCATTTCACTGGCTTTGGCTCCTCGCCAGATCCACCATCTGTCTCTTGCTCTGTCTCTCTCTCGCCTGAATTTGTCCTACATTTCGTAATGTTACGTGCTTGCCATCCTTATTCTATGTCAGAAGTACAGCACAAGCCTCACCCCCATTCCAGCGTGGAGTTCTCTGAGTTCGGTGGCACTTTGGATATTCCACTTCAGTGCCATGGGAAGAAAAGGGTAAGCAAAAAACAGGGATAGCAGCAAAGAGAATGGTGCTCTTGTATCCAAAAGCCACAGCCTCCGCTTTTTATTTAAAGCATTGATATGGATCTGTCTCACATGGGAACTTTTCCTGCTTCGTTAGAGTATCTTCGTTTTCTTTATTGGATGCTGGCACTGTACGCCACTGCACAGCTCCGTGGAATGCCTGCTGTTGGATACTTGCAGATCCCTGCCACCAAGCAACCTCCTGCATTGGAAATCGGGTGACTACTCCAGGATCTTACTCGTGCTTGCTGTTTGAAGCTGCAGAAAAGTGAATAATCAATTAAGTATTGATTTCTTGTAAGATTTGGTAAATTTCAAAGGCAAGACAAAGAGGATGGCTTAAGGAAAGCACTGCAGGGACTTGGCGTAAATTAGACAACTAACAGCAGTGCAGAATAAAATAACACCTCAACTGAATATTTCCTTGGAAGAATTAGCACTAGCTATTGGAAGATGATGGTGGATTTAATCAAGACAGCAGGCACGTTTGAGTTTTAACCGTGAACCTGAAAGAGGAGCTAATTATAACCACCTTTTTTATATGGAGCTAATTTGACTGAATGGATGCAAATGTGCTTTATTTATGGATGAAGAAGCAAGCCTTACAGCATTGACTTTGGGATCATCGCATATGCTAAGCTTTACAGCTTCTCTAAAAGTCAAGCCTACAGTGCATTTTTATTTACTGAGAAGGTATTTATATGTAAGCATAAGCTGGCTGTACAAAAGATTCATCAGAACAATGTACTGTGGCACTGAGGATCTAATTATAATTTTGCAGCATTTCATGTTTTCTCTAATTTGATGCTTTTGAACCATTGCTTGTGATGGGCTATAAATGGGACAATAAATGTATGATTTAAAATATTGTGATTTTCATTGTGTAGTTTATTAATCGTACTGTAGTTTTCTTAACGTGTTTCTGAATTATTCAGCAGTAATTTATAATGAAAGAAGCAGAACTGGTGGGGTGGTTTTAAATTCATTTATAATCTTCTTACAGATCTAAATGTACAGGTTCTACCAGCTGATGAGCTCTATAATTATAAAAGAATGTTGAAATTTTCAGATAAATGGGGCACTGACTTTACAATGGGCACAATTTTGTATAATCGGTAAAAGGAGGATTGTTATGTTTTGACTCTGTAGAGACTGGTTTTGGTTAGTTAACTCCTTCTCTGCTGATAATGGTAAGCAAATGTACCTTATATGAGAAAAAAGGGGAGAATGTAATATATTAGCTTGATGTTTTGATAGTCTGAATTCTTATCGTATTTTTTTTTCCATTTATTTCCATTTCTGTTACTTTTCTTTTTCCTATTTGCTTCTCTGGTTTTTGTCATGGTTTTTTTTTTTTCCTCCTCTCTTGCAATCTACATTCCCTGAGCAACCACAGGAACCAAGTTACATTAAGCTTCAACACAAAGACGATGTAAGAATAATGAATCCTCATTTGCATCGACATTTGTATTCAGATTTGCCAGGCTATAAACTTCGCAGATCAAGCGGAATATTAAGTAGAGGCTTCCATGGTAAATTGCGACTCTTGCAGTTGCTGACTCGTTTTTCCTATTTTTTTCGCACATGTGTATGTGTGTACATGTGCATGTGTGTATGTTTGTATGTATGTGCACAGGTAAAGTCTCATGACTACTTATTTCTGAGATGCACATTGGCCCTCTTTCTCTTTCAGTGTATGATGTCAGTTTATGCAAAATGAAGCAGGAATACACCAGCAGTAAACATTTTAGCTGAAGATACAGTGTGACATATAACTAGAGTATTAACTCTCTTGTCTAGAGACCATGTGAAAGAATTCTTTAAGCAAACAGATAAAAACTATTGAAAAGTAAAATAGATATTCTGCATCAGCTGTAGGTTTGATTTCACTACAAGTAGAGTCCAAAGCAGAAACTGTGAAATAGCACTAAACCTACCTGCTGCATAACATGATAAACTGTTTTATTTATGATGATGTGAAAGTATGCATGTATGTTTCCATTAAAAATTTGGGCCTTGGTATGCCTACCATCAGGTGCTCTCCACTTTGGTTTGGTTGGACTGCCTCCAGCTTTACAGTAGCATGTGTAAGAGTAAAGTTTGCCCTTCTCTTCCAGGGTTGGACATTGAACCTGTTCCTTTGCTGACATTTGCTGAAGAAGAGGTGTTCCTAGCTATACATTTCCCTAAGAATTCCTCCCTTCTCTCTCTGGATTAGCTTTTTTTGGAATGAATAATTGCAAAAGTGGAAGATTTACCTTTTCATTCTCCTATTTAACTTTGTGTTATTGAAAGTAATTTACACACATTATATTATTTCAGAAGCAGTGAAAAAGTACTCAGTCAACAAGTGCTAAAAATGCTCAAAGACTCGTGTTTGCTACCCACAGATTTTAAAGTAGTTGTCTCAGGACTGTAACAAAATTCCCTGGAGACAACTTGAGAGTGGCACTGAATGAGGAGATGCAGGAAATGATGAGGCATGCAAGAAATGCTTCCAGTGACTTATTTTTGTATATAGCCACTCCCTACTACACACATAAACATAAACCTAGCAAAGAGAATACTAGCACAGTTTATAGCATTTGTTTTCATAACTGTTTATAATAGTCTTCAATGTTAAAGACATACTATGATAGAGAAAAATCCTGGATTTTTTTCCAGTCCTTCCTAAACAAGTTGAGGGATTGAATTTAAAAACTAAATCTATGGCTGGTCATTTAGCTTACTCCATTGAAAAGCAAGCACAATGCAAGGGCTAAACCTGTTGTAAAAAATATTATACTATATAATTATTGGCTACAGTTTCATCTGGGAAAGTTGTATCAGCTTTGTTTGCTGTAAAGTTACACGAAACCCTAATACTGTTTGGATTTACTTTCATTTTGTTTTTATGCAGCAATAGGATAATTGATCATGCAGGGAATGGTCAGTTGTAATGTAGTGTTTGCTAAGGGTGGAAGATAATATGCTGCTCATGTAGAACAGTAACCTATGACAGGCAAAGGCAGCCATGCATCCTTACTTGTTTGCTATTCTTGAGAAGCTTTAGAACTTGATTCTTTTACTCTGGGGGAAAACATGAAATATTATGCCTCCTTCCTTTGAAAGAGTATTCTGGGCTACATTTCCAAAATGGTGTTTAACATAGAAGGGAAAGGTAGAACTTTCAAGATGTGTTTTCATATTCTGCTCCCTTACACACATCATCTTGATGAATTAATATTAAACTTTGTTGTTTGAGTTAGTATATGTACCTGCCATTAATTGTTTTGGAAATTTATCCTGAAAAAGCTAACAAAGTGAGAAGGAAAAAACGAAACAATCTCTCACTGGCTTTCTGGAAAAAAAAAAAAAAAAAAATCCAGAGGAAAAGAATCCTTGAGATTTAAGTTACAAACCCACAGAGAATACCAGATTAATAAACTGTAATGGTTTTTCTGGACATGCATTTACAACAGTAATTCACCAAAGTGAATCCTTTGAAAAAATAATTCCTCTTGGGGTTTTTTTTTCCCCTATACAAAATTCCCCAACTTCTTGCTGACTATGACTGTAGAACCCAAAGAAAGGACAGATGAATGAAAAGTACTTTAAGCTCCAAATACATTCATCATATTCACTGACAAAAAAAGATAAAAACATCTGGCATAAAGGAAGATGTGAAGCTAATATTGTCTGGGAGAAACTCCAATCTGTTCTCTGGCCTTTTATGTGTACTGTGTTGTTGAGTAAAATACTGGAGTGCTATTCATAATAAAAATGCACTGTCTGATGGGTATTCACCATCACTGAACAGGGCGTAGCACAGTCAGCCCAGGCATAGCACGCAGATGCTTTAGAAGGAAAGCTCAAGGCCTGTTACAACATTTCAGTCTAGCTCGCTGTATTGCTTAAAAATTTAAGATCCCAACAACAGAGAGCTCACTATGTATAGTAAAGGTCAGATCTGCCGGGCCATAGAATTTAAAGGGAAGCTATTGTTTTTTATAATTATTCTTCTGATCAAAGATCCTTTTGTGTAACCTACTGTTGTGATGAGTATCATTTGAGTTGTGTTGTTCATGGAAAACTTGGTTGTCTGTTTCTGTCACTGGTGTGGACTTCATCTTGGGACTAAATTGTAAGCTTTCTGCATCTGCAGGAATGTAGTTTCCTAAATATTAATTTCTGATGACTTTGTGCATGTAATGGCAGTTTGAACTTATATAACTTAACTGTTTCTGCTATATAGACAGTAAACCATTTCCCCTTCATGATTTTTGGTTTTTAGACACAAAGGAGACAGAGATGATTTTTAAAAGAAACAAATATGTAGATATGCAAACCAGGAAGGAGAAGAGGTAACAGATTGACATTGGGAAGTGGCTTTTACACTGACTTTTTATAAATGATAAAAGTTAAATATTTCTTTCCAAGGTGAACCTTATATCTGCTCCTGCTTTATGGTACCTTCAGTGGTATGTCTTTTGAGACACTGTATCTGTAATCTCCAATTGTGCATGCTGCAGTAATTTACAACTAATAATTGACAGTTTTGTGCAAGATTTTCTAGTTTTGCTAAAGGCTGTGCTGGAAAGTGCAATCCATTGAAATATGTTATTTGCCCTACTTTGGCAGGCCAAGAAAAAGTTCATCTTTTCCTTAATAAAGTAAATACGCTTTCAATACCAAGAGATTTCACATGGCAAAGCTTTTAATTTAATTGCCAGGACTGAGTTAGCTATGTTCAGTTTCAAGAAGTCTTTCGACTACTACAGACAAAATTGTAATGACTATAAATATTGTTAGATAATGAATAAAATTGCAAGCAATTCCCTCAGACCTAAGATCTCTTTCTGTGGTTTGTTGCATATTGCATCTTGTATCAAATTACACTCCAATCCTGTAATTTGTGTTTGTATAGCATCTAGCATAATAACACCCCAGTTCTGAGTCTCTAACATAAATAATAACATTAATGCATTGTTTTAGACAATAGGCAAGCTTTGCAAGGTAGTTGTTTATTTGCATAATCAACACTGTCTCATTTAGTTTAGTGGTTACTGCTTTTGGCGAAATTCTGTGGTCATTAATTGTGCTTTCAATTTCATTGGGAATTTTGTTTAATGAGAACAGATTTTGATGCAAGGTCAGCTCTCTGAAAACCATACCAACCCACGCTTCATTATTGTCACAGTGAGTCATAGAGCGAGCAACATGGAAATCACTTTATTCTGCACTGAACTTGACCAGCTCTGGGACTGAATTCAACACCTGGGCAACAAAACTCAGCAACCAAGCACAGGGGAAAATTGAGGAAAGGAGAATCTAATTTCTGAATTTTAGGTTATAACAGTACAGAGGTGAGAGGTGGTGGAAAGTTTCTCTGAAATGAAAGAGGGAATACTAGATGCTGTTAAAACTTATACACAGAGATGGAAAAATTAAACAATATTTTTACTGTTAACCTGATGTCTGTAGTTAAAAGAAAGAACAAGAAGTAGAACACAAATTGCAGTCATTGAAACTTGCAATGTGTAACTACCAGTTTCTCCTGAATCCATAATTTATGTTGGAACTTGTAATGAATCATGCCACACAGAAGTGGTCCTAGGCTGCAGAAGATAAATCTAATGACACATCAGCTATTACTAATTTAGAGCTGCCTGCTTCTGCTCTTAGTAATGTAAGTGGGAGTTTTTCTGTGGACTATGTTGGGAGCTGTGTTTGGTCTTAGTCACAATATACTGAAGTAACTTGTGCTAAACTATGCCACGGTCATAAACGCTGAATAGGAGGTGGCATTTTAAATATCTGAAATATTCTGAGATGTGTTTATGTGGCCATATTCAGTTTAAGTTTGTTTATCCTTCTCTAAGCATTTTCTTACTAATAGTGAACAGAGTAGTTTATCACTGGTTTTTAGTGAAGTATTTGATTTTTCCCTTCAGCAAAATTGAAGTTTTTACATAATTAATTCTCTGCATAACAAATAAAATTTCCTCAAAAGTACTCTTCACTTTTTATACCATTGTGTTCCTTCTTATGAAATGTAAATAAAATGCTGCAAAAGAGAGGTTAAAAAGAGTCCAGCTATGAAATTTTTTCTCTTCATTTTACATTTCTCAAATTCATGTTAGCTTTCCTTGGGTTGACAAGTGCATTTGTGTCCCAACCAGCCACTAAATTCTTCCCTGAAAATCCTTACAGCCACAGTGACTCCGGTGAATCTTAGATCCACAGGAAAAACATGAGGATGAACTGTTAACCCACTGACATCTTTCAGAATCTTCTTGACAATTAGCAAGCTCAGTACACCAGAAAATAGAGAGATAGGCTATGGTGAAGCTGATGGTCAGAAATCCAATTTGGGTGGAAAACGGGAAAAATGAAGAATGGCACACCTGTGCATGTGTGGTTGCATCATAGGAAATGTAGTGGGCAATGCTAGCAGAAAGGAACTTACCACATGGATCCACTTAGGTACAAGAGGTAGAAGCAGACAGTAGACTTTCCTTTCTTCTAGGAAAGTATTAGCAAAACACAAGAATATATATAGCTTTACAGTACAGGGAAACATTATTTACACTGTTTAAGCAGTGGAGTCATTTTAGAAAAAAAAAAAGACAAAGTGATGTCTAGAATCAAAAACTGAGGTTTTTTACCCTCTGTTTTCACAGCTTCTTAAAATTTTCTGACTACTTTGCTTTACAGTTTCAGCAACATTTTGTATGATCTTTAAGCTCCCACATCAAAATTGTTTTCTATTTCTTATACATACTACTTCAAGAGTGCTGCTTCTTATACATAATGACTAGTACTATCTAGATGATCTGCTGAAGGTGTTGCAAAGTTTCTCAGCAGGATGAAAATTAAAAACAGAAAGAAGTTGTAATTTGCTTACTTACAGGAAAATAATGAGTTGAGGGAGAAGGTTATCTTGTTCTCAATAAAAATAAAGGATTGTGGAAAAAAAAAATGCTTAGAATCCTGAGGGGGTTTTTAACAAGTCATCTGCTAGTTTTGCCTCAGTTATGGATTCTAATCTTTTGTTCAGTAATTTCTTTCCAAATGAGTTCTGTCCAGGGGTGGATGAAGAGCAAGTTGAGAGTTTGTGGGAGTGAATTAAGGGACAGGTTAGCATGGGTGATACTGTTGTGGGTGTCTATTACAGGCCACCTGATCAGGATGAGAAATTTGATGAGGCCTTCTACAGACAGCTGGCAGCAGCCTCCCAATTACAGGCCCTGGTTCTCATGGGGGATTTTAACTACCCAGATATTTGCTGGAGTGCCTACACAGCCAGCCATTCACAGTCCAGGAGGTTCCTCCAGTGCATTGATGATAACTTCTTGATGCAGATGGTGGATGAGCCAACTACGAGAGGAGTGCTGCTGGATCCTATACTCACTAATAAAGAGGATCTGGTTGAAGCAGTGAAGGTTGAGGGCAGCCTTGGCTGCAGCAACCATGAGATGGTGGAGTTCAGGATCTTGTGCAGTTGGAACAGAATACCAAGCAGGATCACAACCCTGGACTTCAGCAGGGCCAACTTTGGCCTTTTCAAGAAATTGCTAGGGGAATTCCCCAATTGCTAGGGGAATTCCCTAGACCCCCATCTAGCAGGGTGCTAGATGGTAAAGGGGTCCAAGATAGTTGGTTAACATTCAAGGACCAATTCTTCCAAGCTCAAGATCAGAGCATCCCAAGGGGTAAGAAATCAAGAAATGGAGCCAGGAGACCCACATGGTTAAACAGGG
>NW_010316902.1:30297-70484 GCF_000700745.2 Antrostomus carolinensis | reverse complement strand
CATGAGCCCATAGAAGCTGTAAGTAAAATTGCTGTTAGTAGTGGTCAGGGAACATCAAACAGCATAGCACAAAGCACACTTCTGCTCATCTGGAGATGCCCTGGGTTCCCAAACACACCAAGGCTGGGCTATGGCAGAGCACCATAGTTACTTTTAGCCATTACAGGATCCAGATCTTCAAGGCAGCCTTAACTTCCAGTGTCTGCCAAGGAGCACACTTAGAATGTCAAAGGATGTCAATTCTGAACCCTGCCGTTGATGTTCAAGTTTAGTTTTTAACCATATGAAGGAATTGCTCCTCTGAAAAAAACCTCACCAGTGGGGTCATAGGTCCCTTCACTGAGCTTTCCTTCATTTTGCTCTACTTTATTTATTTCTTTATGGCTCTCATTTTATTATTTAAAAATGCTGAGAGGTTAGAAGAGAGTCAGATCAAGCCAATGTGTCAGGCTAATGTTTAACCTTAAATTAAAACCTCACAAATAAAAAGGGAGTGTAGTACAGATTTCACAGCTAAGTCTCCTTCTCCGGCCTGCCTGACAGAGCATCAGCAGCACCAGGGTCTAGGTGCATTCAGCACCTTCCTAACTCATCCTTCACTATTTTATTTCCTGCCTTAGAAGTGAACTGGATTTAAAAAAAAAAAAAAGTCTCCTAGCTGAACAGTCTTTCCATTTATTATTTGTCATTGATGAACTACAGATAAGCTTCAACTTTGCTGTCAACTGAGTTAATCTGTTCAGAGTAACAGCTAGAGCAAACCAGAACACTCCATCAAGAGAATTGTCCAACTGCTGCTATGTCAAACTTTGTAGCTCCAGAAGTCAAAAAATTTGCAGCTTGGGACTATGTTGTTTTTGCAGCACTGTTTTTAGTGTGTGCTAGCATTGGAGTCTTCTTTGCAGTTAAAGAAAGGAAAAAGAAAACTTCAAAGGAATTTTTGGTGGGCGGTAAGCAGATGACATGTGGACCAATAGCTTTCTCTCTCACATCAAGTTTCATGTCAGCAGTCACCGTTCTGGGGACACCCTCTGAGGTTTATCGCTATGGGGCATCCTTTGTGCTGTTCTTTCTTTCATACGCACTTGTCATCGTTTTTACCGCAGAACTTTTTCTCCCTGTATTTTACAGATCTGGCATTACAAGCACTTATGAGGTAAGTAAAAATAATTTTAAAAGGCACTATTATAACATAAAAAGTCAGTACCATGTACATAGATATTTCTAGAAAAAATCTAATAAGATTTTCTGCAATGTTTTACAGAACAAGTGTTTTGATACAATAGCTATTTTCAGCAACTGGTTGCATTAATTCAGACTAGTTATTTATATTGCATAAGTTGAAAGCACAAATTCCAGGTCAGAGCTTCCATTATGCATATATAGCAAACACAGGATAGGGGTTTACACACCAGCATCAAATTAAGCTGCAACTGGAAAATATTTAAAGTGTATCCAAATGCTTTTCATCTTAAAAGCAACTATTTCTCTCTGGTTTAGAGATCAGGTATTAAAGATGGACTTTCAGAACAAAATTCAATAGTGTCCAATTCAAACTTGGTCTAGAGGTGGCAATTTGGTCCAATTTATTATAAAATTGGACTATTTGATATCTAAAAATCTGAGGGAGTAGGAAGGGATAAAGAGGATGAAGATGGTAGATCTTGCTAAAAAAAAAAAAAAAGTCAGGGCTGGAGAGTAAATTCCGGGATTCTCTAGGAAATGTAATGAATGACCTCTGAATCTTCTGGAGATTTTGCCTGGTTTTCCTCTGGAACACATTATTTTCTTCATATGACAGTTCAGCAGTAAATAAAAAAACCAAAACACACCAGACTCTGATGTTATTACTAGGAGCACAGTGTGTAGCCCTTGTCATCTGCACATCCACAGGACAGCTTTTGAGCACTTGGGAATAGTCTTTTAGTCGCTTTGATCAACTGCCACAAATGTGGTTGCTCCTGTTTGTGGGCAGTTTCAACGAAGCAAGGATTGGATGAAGCAAACTGGGTTAGTTTGTGAGGAGCTTCTTGGTAACAGAAAGGTGCTCATGTTCTCTAAGCTCAAACCCAACCAGAGGCTTTGGTCAAACAGCCCTGCCTGGGTATTTGGAAATATTCCAGTTACAGGTTGGAAAAAATTAAAATTGACCAGTAAAAAAAGTGAAATTCTCATTGCCACAAGTAACTGCATTTTCCAGCTGGTTCTGATGCAAGATCAAAGAATGAATTACTTCTCTCATCTGAATCACTGAAAGTGTCATTGTAGTCAACGAGTCCCTTCAAGCATGCTGAAAAGATGACTCTGGTGGCTTAATTAATTATTTTCAGAAACAAGTCAACTTACATAAATTAGCTATTCATTTGTATGCAAAACTGTAGGGTTTAATATGCATAGAGACACAAGAAAGAGAAACTTGAATAAAATTAGTAAGAATCATAGAATAATTTATGTTGGAAGAGATCTTTAAGATCACCAAGTCCAACTGTAACCCTAATGCTGCCTAGTCCACCACTAAACCATGTCCTTAAGTGCCACATCTCCACATCTTTCAAATACCCCCAGGGTTGGTGACTCCACCACTTCCCTGGGCAGCCTGTGCCAAAGCTTGATAACTCTTTCAGTGAATAAATTTTTCTTAAGATCCAATCTAAACCTCCCCTGCTGCAACTTGAGGCCATTTCCTCCTGTCCTATTGCTTACTACTTGGGAGATACTATGCCTACTCACCAATACTCACAAATTTGGAAGTACTATGCCTAGAGACTTCTAAAAGAGAGGCTTGCACAGCCTGTGCCCGGTGTCTGCTGGGGAACACTGGAGAGGCTTGCACAGCCTGTGCCTGGTGTCTTCTGGGGAACACTCAGGGCTATGGCCCAAGGGCAGACCCAGCCCACTCAAGGCTGTGTAGGATGTGAGCACAGGGTGGGCAATAGATTTAATTTTTTTGGTCAGCTCTACAGAGAGACGCCAGGTGGTGACTCAGGCTTAAAATCTGGGCTTTTGGGGCTAAAGATCTGCTCACCCCTGCAACTGTGCGATAATTGGGAATGACTCTTTACATCCACCCGAGAATTCATAAGAACCTCACTTGCCTCTCCCTGTTGAGAATGTGCAGATTTGGCTGTAGACTGAGACACAGCACATGAGAAAGCCATCTTAGGTCAAGTGCTGTGGAAGCCTCCGTGTTGCCTCTTTTCTATCTGGCTCCACCACTGCTTTTGTCACTACATGAGTCAAACTATGCTATTTCTCCTAGAGATGACCTCAAATTTCCTCTTCATATAGTTAGAATATACTTTCCTTTAAAGTTGAAGTTTCTTTTCCTTGTAGCCCCTGGGTTCTTTCAGTTATGCCTGATACAAAGCAGATATTGAATACTGCAACCCAACATATAACCCCAAGTACATTCTACTGATGAGAAAATTTCTTAAAATGTAATTATTGCCACATGTAATAACGATCATGCTCTCCTGTTCATTACTCATAGTAGTAGTGCCAGTTGCCAGTCATTCTACTTGCACAGCAAGCTGTTACACAGGGCAAACAGAAGGTTAATAGCTGTCTCACAGATGCTACATGTGCAATTTACCGAGATTCATCTTTTTCCTAGTATTTGGAGTTAAGATTTAACAAGATTGTTCGTCTTGCTGCAACATTGATCTACATCCTGCAGACGGTAAGAAGACATTGACTCTTTGTTTATGTGTATTTCACTCAACATTTATTTTGATGGACTCATCTCAGGCTGCACGTTTTCTACATCAAGATGTTTTAATGAGTATTCAACTTTTCTTAATTTTTTCACTCAAGACTGTGAATGTTAGAAAGAAAGAGTTGTTGCGTTCTGAACTTTCTAGCTTTCTCCTCTTTAGGATTAAAAATGATACTTTTGTTGTCTTTGACACTTGAATATTGTGCTGAATTCTCACAGCTTTCTAATTCTCGGTCTCATTATGTTCCTTTGTAGTCTCTCTCTTTATAGATGAGTGGATTCTGTCTCTCTTACAAAGCTAGTTCACCAGTTACCCATTTATGACACGGTGCTGAAGCTATCTCATGTGAAAGCTCTTGCACGTGGTATCTCCTGGGGCGATGCCCAGGTAGCTCCAGGTCTGTGAGGGTCCCAGAAGGGACCATCTCAAAAGATTACATTAGTTATGGATTTGATAGAAAGATGGGATTTGATGGGATTCTGGAAGACATTTATTTCTATGTTAATTGCATTTTATTATTTCCAAAACCTTTAGCAAGAGATTTGAATGGTCATTGACTTCCAGGCTTTGTTTCTCCCTCAGCTCTGTCAGAACATACACGTGAAGGGCAATGAGTCAGCTACTTTGAAAAAGAATGAATGGAACAAAGGAAGTTCAATTTGCAAGATCAGTCCAAGTTATCTCAGCATCATTGTTTGTGTTTTCCTGAGAGCCCATCTTTACATTTGACTAGGATATTTTTCTTATCTAGCTGTCTTAGCAACGGGTGAAATAAGTAATACAAGACAGATAATGGTCCTTCCATCAGAAAATAATTAAATCAAAGATTTTTGTTTTGTAAAAGCTGAAACAGAAAGCTGTACACAATACAAACTGATCTAAACAAGCATCCAAATCTCATATTTTGCTCTGAGCTTCACTCTAAAGAGAAGTCTTATCACTGAGCATTCACATACATGCTTTTTTTTTTTTTTTTTTCAATGAACTTTTTCTCCTTCAGATCCTTTACACAGGAATAGTGGTTTATGCTCCATCACTGGCACTCAACCAAGGTGAGTTCCCATGCTGCACTACATGGCTAACTCAAATAACTACACCACAAGACAATCAGAATAACTGAACAGAGGAAAATAGATAAAGAAGTAAAAAAACCCCAAAACTGTTCTGTAAGAAGGTTTTTGCCTGCACCTCATAGCTTTGCATTTCTGACTGCCCCGATCTCCCTCTCACACTAGTACATTAGCACGAGCCCCACGTTTGCTGTTCTGCTCTCCTTTGCACTCAGTAACCACCTGAAGAGGTTAGCAATGAACAATTTCTTAACATCCTGACAAAGTTCACAGTACAAGCTGGTGATCCAAGACCATATTCTGTACTTTGATTTCCCCCTTCCCCATCTCCCATGTTCAGGTTCCCACGGACATAACTCCATTCCCTGGAGCTGAATGCTGTGCTTGCTCTCCACACACTTCTGTAATGAATCCTTGCAAACCAAGCATACAGCATCCATCATGACAGATGCGATGAACAATTTTACTGCCATAGAGAATAAGGAATCACCATGGCCCAACTCCTGGTTTCACCAAAATTGATTAGAAAGAGATTGGGAAGCTCTTTTCATTGCTCATCATGTGGGTTGTATCCAGTTTGTCCAACCCCGCCTCTCACACAGTGCTGAGCTTCCTTCCTCTGGACAAAAACTGAATTTTATGTGACAGCTCACATTCATTATTATGCCATACTAACTTTCCTAATAAAAGAACCTTTACAATTAGATTTGTCCTCACAAGCTATGTCAGGTCGAAGATACTTCAATATTAGACAAACCAAAATCTGTACATCTTGTGTAAAGTCACATTATGGAGTAAAATAAACATGCAAAATTGTTTTAACATGGCACATTTTAGCATTAAACTATTCCTAGTTGCAGAGAATGGCATTTAGTTTGGAGTTGGGTTTTTTGATAGGACTCTGGAAATCTCTGAAGAATTTGATTTCTCAAGAGAAAATTCTGGGCTAAGAAGAGAAGAAAAGCATTGCTTATAAAGCTGTGTCCCATAGGAATGAAGTTTTGCCTTTGTGCAATTATTCTTCTTACATATCACTTTTGCATGCTTGAAAACAACAATGCAAAGCAGTATCCAGTAGAGTTAAGAAACCTGAACAATCCAGCAAAGCTCTTAATAGACACAAAAGATTAAAATTAATAATTACTGCCATCCTTCTAAGGCTAAAGGATTGTAGCTTTTCTGTTAACCACCCAGATGACCTACACCCATTTTACTAACTATTTGGTTTTCTTTGATTTCACAGTCACTGGATTTGATCTCTGGGGCTCTGTTGTTGCAACAGGAATTGTCTGCACTTTCTATTGCACTCTGGTATGTAACGGGCATAACCAAACAGCTGGAACATCAATTGTTAATTCAACCATCCTTTATACATGACTGGCTATTGCAGATGGGCAGCTTCCATATACAGTCTGAGTGACTGAAGTCGAAAGTAGCAGAATATAGAGATAAATTTCTCTTAGAGTCTGTGGCACAAGTAAGTCTATTCTGAGGAAAAAAAAATCCTGTCAAATCCTCTGCTGTATGTCTCAAGGTTTACACCAGACAGCTTGAGGAAGAGTCCAGATAAGGAGGCGATAACCTTCCCCTCCCGTACTAAATCTTTTGAGAAGATGAGTCTTCTTATCTTTTACAAGTTATAGACTGAAAAACATCATAATGAAAATGTGCCTCCCAGATCAAGAACAGAGTGATAGAGCCAAGGAAGGATGATCAACAGGTCAGAGAGAGCTTTGCTTCTGAGTGGGAAGCAACACGAGACTCCAGATTACAAAAAAAGATAAACATTGCAGGGAAGCAGCAGAGCCCTGGGGCTCAGGACACAACCTAATTTCTGTTCTCATTACCACTGACAATTTTTTTTTCCAATATTTCAGTCCACCCTTGTTGAAAACACTCATTATGTTACTGTAGCCCAGATTTGATCAAATAGGAAAGTAGCTATGGAAGAAAGCTGAATTGCAAACTTTCCAGAGCTATTTTTCTGTTAGTCTAATTGTGGATTGCTGGGCTCTGTGAAGCACAAACACAGCTTGTATTACTTTTATTCCACAACATAATATATTCCTCAAATTCAGATAAAGGAGGCAGAAAAAAAAGCATTTAACTGGAGGTCAAATATTCTCATATGGCTGTAGACAAACCATTTAGGATCTGTGTCATTTTCTGATCTGCAAAAATACAACCTTCACAGAAGAATACAAAGGAAGTTTAAGAAGAGTCAAGATTTGCTAGATGCCATACATACAGCTCATGAGCTCCTGAAATAATGGGTCTTTCTTTTACTGTACTTGAAAAACAGCAGATGGGAGCATACAGTTTCTGTTTGTTTTAGGGAGGATTAAAAGCTGTTGTCTGGACAGATGCATTTCAAATGATTGTCATGGTGGCTGGCTTCATGACGGTTTTGATTCGAGGAACTACTCTGAATGGTGGATCAACCAAGGTCTGGAGAGAAGCCTATGAAGGATCACGACTAAACATATTTGAGTAAGAAATAAATGGTGCAAATATTTTATTTTTGTGTATTTAATGTTTAGAAACCCTACCCTCACTAAACCAAAAATACTCAGATTTGTTATTATACTACCAGCGAACAACCTTGGTGACTCCATTCCCTATTCAGTTCTTGGGAATGCAGTTGACCTTCAGAAGATTTCAACTCCTCTTTCTGTTACCATCTTTGAAGGAATCAAAGCACTGTTGAACTAAAAGGCAGCTCTGCCATTTTAATTTGTGTAGCTACAAATGCAGACCAATTATTCCTTCCAATTGTATATTTCTTTTATTTTCTGCTATGCAAATAATAGCAAACTGACCTTCCTTTGACTGTTTGTGGCACTGACTGAAAAATTCGTTGATCAAGGCAACTCACTGACAGACTCTAGCAGCAAGGTCAAATGTTATCTGCTATACATATCAAGATAAGCAGAATTGCTAAGGCGACAGAAGCGAGACAGAAAGATGTACTTGTACTGGATAGAATTACTGAGTAATGAAATGTCATTGTTAAAAAAAGATAACACTGAAGCTGAAGCAATTTCTTGTAAAGGAAATACCACATCATGATGCTGTAACTAAGAGTTTGGAGGATCTTGAAAGTTTAGTAAGTGGCTTTGTTCCTTGCAGAGGACAGGGTCCCAAGCAGGTGTGCTTGCAGGTCTTTTGCTGCAATATGACACAGACCTGAAATCTGAGTATAAAAAGCCTTATAAATGTGATTTATCTCAATTAATTGGCCCTCTGACTGGGTCTGTGTGATGTATGTGTATCCTGACAGGATAGTAATGTGTTCCAAAAGAAAAAAACCTTCCAAATTTAAATCTAAACACATTAGATACTGTCTCAGCTGGAAAACAATATTACCAGTGCAGTACTTCTGATTCAGAGGGTAGGACATGACCAGATATTTCTGAAAAAATCATTTGCCTCTTGCTATATAAATGTGTGTTTAAATAAGGGAACTCAATCGCTTCTCCTTCTCTTTTCTAGCTTTGATGTGGACCCTTTGAGACGACATACCTTTTGGACAATTGTTATTGGGGGAACATTTACATGGCTAGGGCTCTATGGAGTTAATCAGTCCACGATACAGAGATGCATTTCCTGCAAATCAGAAAAGCATGCTAAACTGTAAGTTACCTCTCATTAACCTATTCCAGCAATTAAACATACCGACAGGGAATTGTACTAACAGTTTGTCAGTTATATTAAATAAGTATCAGTATCCCATTGAGTGGTAGTAAGCTAATTTTGCCCTGACAGTCTCACTCTAAATGATATAAATAAATGCAGAAAGAAAAATGGGTAGCTATCTACCTCTTGCAGTTTATTAATTTGGGGTCAGGCTGACAAATGAATCCTTGGAAGCAGAGTATGGAAAAGATGTCCACGCAGAAGGTTTCCTGTCTACAGCTTTATTGGAAAAACGTATTTGTTGGAATTGTATTTATGTTGTATTGGCTTAAAAGTAGTTATTGATTTAATGGGGCACTATAGTGCAAGTCATGGTCTAAAGAAAATGGAATCAGCAAGTTATTAAAATTCTAAGATAGAAAAAGAACAATTAGAATCAGTGGGAAAGAACCAGGTGAAACTTCACAATATAAACATATAGGTCTCCAGCCCACTATGTTCCTTAAATGCAGCATAGATACGTTCTACTAAACAACCAGATTTTTTTCATATGCTTAGTGCTAATTCCCTGCCCACTTGGCTGAATCATAAAAGTGGTGTTATTTTCCTTCTTCAAACAGTTAGCTTTTTTGCTAGCTGCAATCATACTCATTTTTCTTAAGGTCATGACAGATTATATTAATTTATCCTGTTGAAATTCAGACTCTGAAAAACATTTGGAAGTCGCAACAGTGAGAACATCACCAGTAACAAGTCCTGAAAGACCTTTGGGTCCCAGTAGTACAACTCTGAACTGGCTCTACCATGAGATCTTGTGTAAAGTGATGAGAAAATCTGGCAGCTCTCAGGAATTACAGGATTACTGATCTACAACCACACTACCTCCCCAGTTGATGCCATCACCCACAGCCATTTCATGGACTAGTTAAAAAAACCCAAGTGTGTTCCTTTGCAATGGCAGAATTGCAACCATGACAGGATCCACACAAAATAATATTCTGTGTGGCTTAAAGAGAGAACAGCAACATCAACTCCCAACTGACAAAAATCTGCTTTTACAGGGTACAGGATGTACAGACCCAGTGCTCAGTGCAGCCCATTCTGCCTACAAGTTACTGGTCTCTTCCAGGTGTACAGAGTTACCTGGAACATTTACCCTTGCCAGTGTAAAGAGGCCGTATTTTTTCATATTTTTTTCAAATCAGTATTAGATACAATTTCTTCTCCTGGTGATGCTTTTAAGAAATTATATAGCTAGCTTTGAATTACATCCCTAGGTTTGTTGAAGGCGTCTCCCTAAAAGGTTAGAAATAACTATTCCAAAAGAGTTTATATATATAGATATATATATCTATGTATCTATATATCTATATATATATATCTTGTATTTCTGTAGCTATCTTGTATTAAACAGAGTTTCTCTGCTTTGCTCTAGGGCTCTTTACCTGAATTTATTAGGACTTTGGACAGTCCTGGTATGTGCAGTATTTTGTGGTTTGGTGATGTACTCTCATTACAAGAGCTGTGACCCTTGGACTGCTGCTTTCATTTCAGCACCTGATCAGGTAGAGATACTCCTAATTAGGAACTGCTCTGAGCCCAGACACAGCATGTATAGAGACAGTTTAAATTTTGAGGGATGCTTTATGTCCTTTCAGTGCTTATGCACTAAGGTGGTTGCTGAATCAGGGCTAGAATATGTCTCTTCTGGCACTCCTCTAGTACTAATCTGATTGACCACTTCTGCCAAACAACAGCCCCTTTGCCCAGATTCTGACACCTCTTGTTAGTTGGAACAAAGCCAGAATTTACCAACAGGCTCAGAAGCAGCTACTTCTCTTCCATTAGACAGGAAAATCTTAACTAATTGCCTGTGTTTCTCTTGTGCTTCTACTCCAGCTCATGCCATATTTTGTTATGGACATTTTTTCTTCAATGCCAGGAGTCCCAGGACTGTTTGTTGCCTGTGCATTCAGTGGAACATTAAGGTCTGTGACTCTGAAATGACATTTTAGTAGCATGCCATTGATTTCTTCAAGACCTAAAAGGAGGTGAATACATGAAACCCTAAGAAAAGCCCAGCTGTTTTTCTTAGCATGCTCTAGGAAGCAGCAGTGCTTGTTGAGTTACATTATATTTATGCCAAAGTTTAGCTCTACTTTTCCAGTATCTTTTCATCCCAAATACATTTTAGATTAACATTATCAAAAAGAGTAGAAAAACTGAGCTCAGCTTCCTGAAACACCTTTGAAGCTACTTGCGGTGAAATCACCTTTACTTAACCTGACTGCCACAATATCATAGGGATAGAGAGCTTTTCAGCAAGCCTGTCTGCACATGAAACAGAGTTAGACTAGAAGAGAGATTTTAGCACAGAGAAATTTTAGAAACTGTGTGTTCTTCAAGGGGATGCTGCATGTTATTGTAGTTTCTACCCTCTACAGGTCAAACACCAATACTTTATAGGACATTAGAAAGAAGAATCTAGTTTAGAGTGATGTTATTCAAACACCACGGAGTCAATCTCCAACAGGCTGTTTCTAAAGACTCTTATCTGTAGAAAAAGCAAGAGAAGGCTATCAAAACAGAAAGGGAAAAAAAAGGGAGGAAAAAAAAAAGGTATAAAAGGCACTGGGTGCTCCTTGCAGGAGACTAAGAGAACAGAGGCACCCAGTACCAGATATCGTGCTGTAGGTATTGCCACTGCCATATTGTCTCAATAAATTCACAGAGATATTATTCACCAACTATCGGTTAACTCACCTAGCTAGAAATCAGAATATTCCTGTTTCATGTTTTTCAGTTAGGAGAGAAAATAGAACAGATATTTTGTGGAAGAGTAGAGTACTAGTGGTCACTGCACATCCTTTGACTCCTAAGGAAGCAATATCTTTATTCTGGAACATTTCTGTATTTTTAAGGTCTTTGGAGCTTGGTAGACTGAAGGGTCAATCAGGATGAGTTTCCATCTTGTTCTGTGCCAGCGTGAGGCAGGACCCCTAGGAACTGCAGAAGGGACAGAAAGCTCACCAGCATCAGCATTATACATGAAAAATACCGTACATCTTATAGTATTAATGCTGAACAAGAGGTAGCATTTGTCTGCAAATACAACTTTATTTCAGATTGCTTCTTATTTACTTAATGTTCTTCTCCCTTTCTACAGCACGGTAGCTGCCAGTATCAATGCTTTAGCAACTGTTACCTTTGAAGACTTGGTCAAGAAAGGTTTCCCAAACCTCTCTGAGAAGATGAGCACATGGATCAGCAAAGGCTTATGTACGTACTCTAGATGGAATCAATTTCTTTAATGGCAAAGATGTCCACCCCCCCAGTTGCTATCACTGCAGGAGAAAATAGGGCAGGATTTTATATACTCTGAGCCCTGAGAGTCTCAGACTCTCCGTTGACACTGAGAGCAGTTCTGTGATTTGTGAAGGGCACTGTCTAGAGACACTCCTTCAGAAACCTCCACGGGACTGTAACCTTTATAAACTCTCAGGATGAACATCAGCCTGATACTTCAGCAAAATCAAGCACGGGCATTATGTACAGAAACAAACATAGACTAGCATCAACAACTACTACTCAAAATATGATTCTACTCTACTATGATGCTAAAGATAAAACTGGTGTCAAAGGAAGACAGCCACATGGTTTGTCATTTCTCAATTAATTCATTAGACTATTTTAAAAGTGTTATTTAAAGGCAACAGAAACTGAACATTTCTAGGTGAGGCATAACTTCTAAATTTTTAATTGCTAAGTTCTGCTTCATAAGAAAAACCAACCAACCAAATCCCAACAAGACTTCACGTAAGACACTGCTGTGTGCTTAATGGTCCACTTTATCAAAGCACAAAGTGCAAATTCCTCCACGCTGCCTGGTCCCTTCAGACACTAGATGAATTAACAATTGTCCTCACTATTAACCAGCACTGACGACCCCTCTGATTGATCTTTTCCAGGTATACTATACGGTGTCCTGTGCACTTCGATGGCTGCAGCAGCATCGCTGCTGGGAGGAGTTGTGCAGGTATTTCGTGCTTCAGAAATGCAGTGAACTGAACATGAATGAAGAGAAATGCAAGGAACTGCATAATTCTGACATCCCTGGGGGCTGCTAGATTACCTGAACAACTTCTGTGGATGTTCTGTTGAGAGGAAGAACTAGGGGAAAAAAAACCAAAACAAAACCAAAACCCATAAATCCCCCAACTCTTTCACTATTTACTCACTGCTGGGAAACAATACCGAGTGTGATTCTTTCTCTCTTCAGTTGTGCATCAAAATCACTGCTGGTCCCTTCTCCCCCATCATTTCCCACTGAAAATTACAGACTGAAACCAGAACCGCACATGTTCCCTCCGGCTGCTGCACTAAGCTCCTGTCTCTCCTCTGCATCCACAGGCTTCCCTCTCCATTCATGGGATGTGTGGGGGGCCCATGCTGGGATTGTTTACCCTGGGAATTGTGTTTCCCTGTGCTAACTGGAAGGTAAGAAAAAAAAAATCTGTATCTAAAACAAAATATCTTGCTGGTGTTTGGTTAAAACTCCATCTTGAATATTGTTTGGCTTTTTTAGATTTAGTTTCCAGGCTGCTTTTCAGATTTAGAGCCTGGAACCAAGATCTGTTTAGGATTTCCTTTTCACTGTCTGAATTTATCCTATTTGAATTTAACTCTACCCAACTGTAGAATAATTGGTGTTTAGATCCACATGAGGGGAGTTTTTAAAGTTATTTTTATTTTTTAGTTTCTTCTCTTTCATTAAAAATAATACTTGCCCCAGTCTACATTCACCTTGGGACACACAGAATGGTTTCAATTGCTCTGCCTTCATTAATTCAGGCAAAACTCAATATGAGCTCATTTCATGCTGCACCATGAACGCTCCCATCACAGTTACCCAGAAGTAAAACTAAACTCTGAATTGCAGTTTTGATCATCACAGTTTTGCTTCAACTCTTATTACCAGAGAGCAACATGTTACCATGTTTTATATCTGGGTCAGGAGAGAACAGAATTGATTTACACTGACAGAGAGTGTAACCAGTCATCATCTACTCCTGCCTGATTCTCGATTGCGGAGAAGCACCTCCTGCACCTCACTTAACAGTATCTCTCTGTACCTGCCCAGGGTGCTATCGGAGGCCTCTTAGCTGGGACCACCTTAGCTTTTTGGGTTGGTACTGGCTCTTTCATTTACCCTGCATCACCGACAAAGTCCATTCCTCTGCAACTGTCGACTCTCAACTGCACGCTGGCTAACGGCACTGAGGTCATGACAACAGCGGCTCCCACGGCAGCTCCCAACAGGTATGTTCCCTATTCCCACGTCACAGAATGGTTTGGGTTGGACGAGATCTTAAAGATCATCCAGTTCCAACCCCCCTGCCATCAGCAGGGACACCTTCCACTAGACCAGGTTGCTCAAAGCCTCATCCAACCTGGCCTTGAACACTTGCAGGAATGGGGCATCCACAACTTCTCTGGGCAACCCGGGCCAGTGTCTCACCACCCTCACACCAAAGAATTTCTTCCTCAGATCTCATCTCAATCTCCCTTCTTCCAGTTTAAAGCCATTACACCTCATCCTCTCACTACCTGCCCTTGTAAAAAGCCCCTCCCAGCTTTCTTGTAGTCCCTCTACACTTGTTCCCCATCTGTTGCCTTCTCCTGCATTAGGTCTCCTCTGTGGATGTCAAAACACTTCAAGTTTCTCCCTGCCCTGCCAACCCTTCTGGTGGAGCTAACACCCCAGAAGCACTAGGGAAGGCAGCGTGTGTCCGGGATGCAGCCGGTAACCACCAAGCATGCTGGGAGGAGGGACCACTGCCAGATCGTACACCGACTGCAGCACCAGCTGCATTTTGGTGGTGCATCAAGAACAGTATAAACATACCCCTTGGTCATCACTGGCTGCTTCTTTCCCTTTTGTCACCTTTTCACAGGCCTTTGCTAGCAGATACCTGGTACTCCCTGTCCTACCTGTACTTCAGTGCTATCGGCTGTCTAGGCTGTGCCATCACAGGGCTGTTGATAAGCTTTGTTACAGGTTGGTGTTCTATCTATCTATCTATCTAAACACTTTTGCACAAGAGTCTGACTCAGCTGGTAAAAGAGCTTTAAAAAAGTCCAGCAAGAAGCTCCCGAGACACAGACTCAGGAAAGGGCAGCAGGTTCTGATCCCACTCCCCCCACCCCACGCTCTGAGGCTCCCAAGCCTCACACCTAGCTTTCCATAGACTTCAGCATCACTATTTTCTCCTTTCAGGACCAAATAAAGGAGAAGATATTCCACCAGTGTTAATTAAACCAGTCTGCAACCCATTTTGCTTTTGGTCTGAAAGACTCAAAGCTTTCCTGTGGTGCGGCGTGCAGCACGACAGCCAGGAGGTGAGTGCCTGACCCATCAGCTCAATCCTGAGCAGTGGCTGTACCTGCACACACATGTGTGAGGACACGTGCCACAGAGAGAGCAGACCAGCTTTCAGCAACTGCTTTTTGAAGTTATGCAAGGAATGTTGCATAGGCATTGCAGACTGGAAATGAGATCAGCCAAACCCTCCTACTCAGTGTTAGCCAGCAATAAGTTACCTATTTGTGCAGCACACCTTGGGGTCTCTGGAAACAAGCAGCCCATGAAACAGGGCTGACCTCCCTCTCCTCCTTGCCCTCCCTCTCCATGCCCTCCCTGCACCAGCAGCTGAGTAGGGACAAAACTGCACTTTATACCCCAGAGAGGAGTTCATCAAGGTACTGTCCCCTCCCACCGAGCACAGAGAGAAAGACTTTAGCACTCACGTGTCCAGATGCTCTCCTCCTGCTGCCATCCCCACCTTGAGACCTTCCATGGCTTCTCCCCTCCAAAGCAGATCTGCCAGCCCGTCAGTCAAAGCTGCAACCACCAACACCTGGGCTGATCCTGCCCACCACTTCCTCCACAGGAACAGGACCAGGTTTTTCCCGAGTGTCTCCAGGTGTCTCAGGGCTTTGTAGCTCCTTAACAAGCCATAAAGAACAACCACTTCATTTTCTTGCACTGTACCAGTTTGCAGAGAAACAACATTGCTCCGTCTTAGCAGAATCTGCTAGGTTTAGAAAAGGGACACAAAGCATTAGGTATGTTTTCAGCTCCTTTAGAGTACTCTACAGATACCTTTAAATCTTGAAAGTAAGCTTTCAGCTGCAAGGCTCACAGTATTCGGTGATAGCACAGAAGCTGTCCTTCCACCCAGCTTGCACTAAATTTGACATTAAAGTTAATAATCTAATCTGGGGAGCAGCTGTGGCTCTAGGTTTGCTTCAGCTGTTTCACTTGGCTTTTAAGTGCTCAACAAAGAATTTATCTAGAACTTTCCTGGAGACAATCTCAATAAAAGCAGTTAAAAAAAAAAAAATCAAAGATGCATTTATCCCCTTGTGTTTGCTTAAAATGTAGAATAACAACATTAATCAACTAGTTGGAGTGTGAAACCACTGAGGCAAGCATAGGCCAGACAAAAAAAACCAATCCACTAAAATGCAGATAAGTATGCAAATTAAAAACTTAATTGAAGTGATTGGGGGCACATTTCAACACTTTACATGAACAGATGAGTTGTGAGAAGTTGTGTTTGTTGCTTTTGCCAAAGATTTTCCATGGGGGAATGAGAAAACCTGCAGTAGGGTATGGAGGGGACACACACACTACACTGTGCCTGTTTGTGGGTCTGAGAGTCATTTCAGTTAGTGAAGTAATTCCTCAGATTTATAAGAAAGGATGTCAAAATTTCAAAATGCAACAAGATACCCTTTAAGCAACGGGAAAAGGCAGCGAATACAGTTGTGGGTCTGAGAGTCATTTCAGTTAGTGAATTCCTCAGATTTATAAGAAAGAATGTCAAAATGCAACAAGATACCCTTTAAGCAAGGGGAAAAGGCAGTGAATGCAATCTTCAAACCTCTAGAGAATTTTCTTTCTTTTTTTCAGGTGGACTTTGAGAAAAATCTGCCCAAGGTTATGGAAAATAAAACTGGAACAGAAAACACCTTCAAGAATAATATCAGCAAAGAAACCAAACGCCTTCAAACCTCTAGAGAATTTTCTTTCTTTTTATCAGGTGGACTTTGATAAAAATCTGCACAAGGTTATGGAAAATAAAACTGGAACAGAAGACACCTTCAAGAATAATATCAGCAAAGAAAACAAACGTCAGTTTCCTGGTTACAATCCCAAGGAAAAGTCCTATACTAATATAAGCAGAGAATCTCGCCTCTAGAAGCTGAGGGACAAGGGACATTTAATCAAACTTTATTTCTCCAGCTTCAGAAATAAAGAGTTCTTTTTATTGCATTTACCAGCCTGTAGATGACCAAGAGGAAACAAGTGCTCTCCGTAGCAATAAAGGCCAGATTTTTATTTATGAATTTCATGACAGACCTGGGAAATCATCAGACAAGGCAGTTTTGGAAGCACTGCTATTTCAGAAGAAACGTTTCCTGAATCTTGTGGAAGCTCCTGCCCAGGAGTAGCTGCAACATGTCTATCACATACTCTTCAATAACTAGTCATTGAAGGGAAATGTGCAAAGGAGAACATGAGCTAAAGCAAGACTTGGGAGAAATTTCTGAGGTCTCTCACCAAGGTGAGACTATGAACTGCCCTCTGATGGAGGGAGCCCAGGGAAAAGGAGGGAGGTCAGGCTCAGCTCGTCTCTGCCTGTTCCTCGGTATCACAAAAAGCCTCCTCACAGGAACCTTGTATAAAGCAGGCTGGTCTTTCAGTGACCGAGTTAATAGTGTTTGCTTCCTCTGTGGATCTCAGATTTCTTTACAACATCTTATTGTAAAAGCTGTAGGAGAGAGTAAGAAATTTTACGTTGAATTCAGGATAGTTCTTTATCCGTGTTAGTCTTGGAAAGACATCCTTTCAGCTCAAAAAGATCCATCTACTATCTTTATGCAATAAAGAAAATAAAATGACTTTTGATGATGCTGCCTCCTAATTGATAATCCATGCTGTATTTTGGAAAAAGGCAGGTTATTAGGGAAAATAATCTGTCCAGTAAAATGTCTTAGAAGAAGGTACCTAGTCCACTAAGCAATCTGTTTCAGTGAAACACATTTTCTCTAAAATTTTCCTGATTTAAACCAAACTCATTAGACCACCTCTCACCTTGATAAAATTCTGGATGTAGTTTTTTTGATGAATATATTTGTTTTTAAACAAAAGTCACAACTGAATGAAACTACCAAGGCTGACTCAGGCAGTCATGGACCCAGTTGATATTTAGCTCATGTTGCTCTGAAGAACTAAACTGTTGGTTTTGCTTTACCAGGATCATCTTTGTGATGTAGATCTAGGTCAACATGGTCCTTGAAGTTGCTTCCCCTGCCTGTGTACATGCCATACCTCTGGGAATAGTCCCAGGATATTCCATTAAAGACCAGAAATAACAGTCTGTCACTGACACTGTCTCACTTGGTGTGACAGTTTGTCAACAAACTGAGAGTTAAGTCAATATTTGTGTTAATCCCTTTTACACCACTTTTATAATCTCACAAAAACTCACAGCCAAGTCTGACTGGCAGCCTGTTATTTCACATGCTTTCCTTTCATACTTCTATCCTTGGCATGGTTAGCAAGGCAGAGACAGAAACTCAGTGAATAATGTTGTTCTATCATTGATCTCTCCTGGTCACACACATCATCACTTAGGTTATCATTTATATTACGAGAGCCTAACTGTCATGCCTAAGGATGTAAAATATTTCCAGACTGCAATGAGTTCAAAACACCAGTATGAAGCTACACAGTTAATGTTGGATGAAAACAACCTCTCTACTGGGAGCTGGAGGGTATCTGATTGAGAGACATCTAACTGCAAACCACTGAGTCTGCTCTGAATATTTCTCAAGACACTTGCTCATTGCAGTGGTCTTATACTCTGCATGCCTGAAGATGCATAGTTTGCATTTTTCATAATTTTTTCACAATTTTAGCAACAGCTTTACATTGGGTCACGACAGGCTTAGTATCTTTCCAAGCCCTTTGCTACCAAAGAGAATCTTAGTTTGTCCATTTAATGTCAAAAAAGTGAGTTAGTTTGGCTAGAATTGCTTTCTCTCAAAATCTTGAAGACATATCGTGATGGATTTCTTTTTAACTTCATATTTCTGGACTAGTTTTCTTTCAACTAAAGCTGCTCATCAAGCCCAAGTGTTTTTTGTCTTTGTAAAGGAGCCAGGCATTCATCAAGGTTTTACTAAGTCCAACACATGGACTTACGTATGATGGCTAAAATGGTTAATCATTATTCAGTCTTCTACCAAGATTTGTCCTAGCAAAACTGAAATTGAGAAAAATTACCATTCTGATTAAATTTTCAGATCAGTGTTATTTACAGTTTTCATCTGATCTTCTCGTTTGCTTTATGTCCTGAGTCCTGACCCTTCCAGAGAAGAGCTAGCCTGTGCACTGCAGTTAAAAAAATGAGATTAAGAAACTAGGCATATCTAAATTCTAAAACAAGAGCTTAAATCTAAGAAATTGTTAGTCAATTGGGTTTGAAGGCACATGAGCACTCAGTTTTTGAAAAGCACCTATTTTTTAATTAACTTTGAATATTTGGAATAACGAAGCTCAAAGTCTCTTTCAAAGATATCCAAGTTTATTACTGAAAAAAATGCAATATTCAAATGTGTATGATACAGTAAGTAGTTGCATTTGTACATGTAAACCTTGATAAAGTAAACAGCATCTCAAAGACAAATTTATGCCAAAAGTGTCTTACAATAGTTAATCAGATCAACAACTTTTTCCTCGGTGAATTTTTTTAGTTGTGGGGTACATACTGGCTTTTAAAAGTAATCTTAAAACACAAAAGAAACCGAAAGCTGACAGGCCAGAGGAACTTCTAGTTGTAGTGCATAAAAGTAAATTTCTCTGAAACACTGTGGTACTGTAATCTTTATTTTAAATATTACGTACAAAGTGTGGATTTATGAATAGAAAAAATAGTTGAAATTTTTATTCTCATTCCTTACTTAGAAACCAAGTTGTATTTAAATATTACATAAATTTCAAATATATACACATTTTAAGAAACCTTTTATGATCATGATATTGCAAGTTAACCAGGATTATAAGAGTAAAAAATGACTCGACTATGTTATTCAGTTAGATTTTACATGATATTATTTCAAAGAACTGAAATTTCAGTGATACTACTCTAGGTAAAAATTAGAGCCAACAGTTTAGAAGATTTTTCAATACAAAACTCTGAGTCGTCTAAATAGAACAAAAATTTAAAAGGTGACTTTAATCTTTTTTTCCCATTATTAACAGAAAAATCATTTGTATTCTCAGTGTTTTGAATCTCATTAGCTTTAGACTGCATTTGGTTTAATCCTAATTTCTCACCTAGTAGCATCCCAACATGTAGCTGATGGTAATAAGAATGCAAACTACAGAGAACATGTAACATTATCGAGGTTATAGCAAAAAGTTAGAAGGAGCCAACAGAACTAACACAAGGTCATTTCCAGTGCAGTGAGAAGGGAATATACCATCATTATCATTTCAAGACTAAATCCCAGTCCTGGACTAAAAAAGTTCCTGTGTAACATGGAATAGCAAAGTGATTTCTCTACAGTTCCTTGTTGTGCCGTTAGAACTTTGTGCTGTTGTGGCAATATTGTGCTATCATGATGATGCCAAAATCATGCCAGTACAAATTTCTGGTAAATGTGGTTGCAATGTTGATATTAGTGAAAAATATGAGTCTATTCATATAAATTTCAAAATGCTAGGATTGTGTAGGGTATTTGGGATGCCTGTGAGCATATAGGGAGGGACATAAGCAGTGCAAATTGTAGTGCTTGGGAAAGTGGCTGAAGGGACAGACCCAGAAATGGATGGCACACGTAGATGCACCCTGTGCTTCCTCACACCCCTCCGTCCAGTGCATACCAACTTGTAAAAAGCACTGGACAAACTAGTGTTTGTGCACTTTCTGCTTTGTTTTCTCAGTTAGGGACATGTAAAAAGAGCCTGTAAAAAATTCTGCAGTTACAGAATTGCCCTGGCATCGGGACAGTCAGCAAGAAGGCATCATCTAATAAAACACTGGGGATGAGTAAAGGATGAGCCAGAGGAGAAAAGGATCAGGAGGGCTGTCACCATGATCCACCTCCAAACTCTTGTTTTTGCAGAATCTGTCAGGGTTCTGGAGAAAAACTTGCTGAAGTGGAGCCCTTTGCTTCCTCTGCTCATCTCCAGCCTCAACGTGCTGGCTTGTTGCATTTTACCCCAATAGAACACAGGCTTGGTGAGCATGAGGTTGAGTATGAAAAGACTTAGGGAATCTTTTCAAGCTGCTAAATTTTCCATGGCAGGAATTCAGGTTTGCAAGTCACTTAAACACTTTCAATTTGGAATTCTGTTTGAATTCTAGTGTCAGTCTTAACACCAAATAAACATTATTAGGAAAGGCTGGCTGTGTATCTGTTTCAAACTTTACCCCCAAATAAGCAACATTAGTATTTTATGAAGATTAGAAAAAATAAAATGCTTCTGGAAATACTACTGCGTTGTAAGCGATTATTGGTAGCACTGTTTTATCTCTGTACCTTTTCTCCTATGTAACAATAGAAAATGTGATTGCTTGATTTTCCATTAACTTTATCGCCTTCATATTTAGGTGTTTGTATAAAATGAGTTTTATTGATATGGCAATTGCCCAGTGTATCTAAAAAAATCTAGTTTATAATAGTTTTAATGCAAATTTTGGACATTTAATTAACTATGTATGAACCGTTTCTTTTCATTTTATAGACAAGGTCATTTTCAGTTAATCAAAATGATATGATGCTTCTAAATATTATATACTAATTTGTCCCTGAACAAACTGCAAGATAATGTAAAAGATTAAAAAATCCCATGATGCCACAGAGGCCTTTTGCAGGCAATGCCACTGGATCCCACAGCTCCAGAAATTCTCTCTGGTAGCACTCCTATTTGGAGTCTACAGTGGAAGAAGCTGCAGCAAGGAAACTGCAGATGTGCACTACTTAGGCTGGACTAATCATCTTAATGACACATGAAGAATAAAGTACCATTGCAGTTCTTGCCTTTCCCCATATTTACACTTACCCTAAAGCTGTTTCCCCAAGATAATTTTTGTTCTGAAGAACTTTTCACGAAGGAAACCTCAGGCAATTTATGAATTTATGCATTAAGGTATGAATCTATTCACCTATTTTCATTAGGGCATCCAGACATTCTTCTTTTGAACTTTCAACAGGACACAATTGAGCCTAACTAATCCTCAGAACATAATTTAAGTTGCTGTTGGAAAAGGGCATAGCAACAGCTGATGTGCATTTTGTAGTAATGAAGATATGTACTTCCAAAGAAACATCTAACAAAAAACCACTTATCCATCATTGCTATAGAAATTTTAGCCTTTTCATCATCAATATTAACTTCAATGTTCACCTAAATTTTCTCTATAAATCATTTAACACAAAGGGATAGGAAAGAAAAATAAAAAACCCTAGCCATCGTGGTTTGCCTTGTTTCCAAGTATTAGTAATCTATATCAGGATGCTTGATCACTCTGCTGTCTTTCTGAGAAGGAAACTGAATTATAGTGTAACAGAGAGCCTGTGCTCAATCTTCAGGCAACCCTGTTAGTGCTTAGTTCTGAATACTGAACTCTTAATGCATCCCTCTATATGGAAACAGACTTTGAGCTCTAAGAAAGAATCTCTCATTGGGATGGCTAATGAAGCAGAACTACTTTTTTTTTTAGTCACCAAAATTCAGATCTCACACATTAGGCACAAATTTAGAATGAAAAGTCATTGGAAATGAGATGTGTATAATGTATGTGGACTTTTTGCTGTTTCTGAAATGGAAATTTCTTTTGTCTGAATCAAGACACGGAATTTAGTTAGGAATAATTAAGACATTTTGGACTAATCCTTTGTATTTAAAAATATCTAGCTGCTCATGCATTCTCTCTAAGGGCGCATGCATAGAGCACAGTTGTCCTAGATTAGATCTGCAATGATCTAAAGCAATTTTTTGCACAAATTGGAGTTCTAAAGCTTTATCAGATTTCACAAACGCAGCTTGCATGCACAGTCTACTCATACTGGTCATTTGTTTGGAATTACAATATTTAGAATATGAAAAGATCATTCACCATTCATAAAATACATTATTCCTGAGGACAGTGTGTGCCTTATACTTTAGTAAAATAACGTGCAGTCAATGCAAACAGCATACTAAATGAAGTCTAGCAAAAAGTTTTCTCAGCTTAAGCAAATGGCTAGATAGTGGCAAAACCTTTAGACATTGTTGTCCTCCAAAAATAAAGGAACACACACAGTGTTTCTCCAGAACTTCTTGTGCTTTTCCAGTGTGCAAAATGCACAATGTCAGATCTACATACTTGCCTTTGATATTCTCCTATACACCAGTGTTGAAAATTATTAATATATTCAAATTTCACATACAAAAAGGTTTTCTTTCCTATATGTTTTTAAGTCCAATTGGAATTTGCCTAAGTATGTATTGACACGTGCTAATATCCACAGTAGAAACAGGAAAGTATAAAATAATCACTATTTCTGATTTTTGCCTAATTTTATCCTTTATCTTCATACCTTGGGCCAGCCAAGGCATTTTCTTTTTAGAGAAAACATTAAAAAAAAGAGCTCATCTGTGACCTTCTGAAGAACTGAAGTCCTGTCACTACGTGGCACAGAAACAGAAGCTGTGACACATGGTTAATGCTGTCAAATGGTGCTTGATAATCCACAGAATGAAACAGAGACTGAATTAAATCAAACAGCGTGATTCTATAAGCACTGAGGAAAGTGCATTAATTACTTCTGATAAAGACTCCTGAGCAACTTAACGCACAACCCAGAATATGAAGGAACAAAACAGCCCTTCCAAAATATGGGAAACTGAGTTCCACCAGCCCCTTATGACAGAACTAATGGGTAATATATTTGATTAAACCATATTTTCCAATTTCTTTTATCCTTTATGCAATACTGTACTCTAGAGTTGCCTTGTCTGGTCACAGAGAGCTGGAATTAACCAAGAAATCTCATTAATATGGTGAAACGACTAAAAACTTAAGGTCTGATTCTAGGCCCCCTGGATACAATAGATCCTACTCATCCACTTTGATGGGCTCTTGAATCTTAAAATTAATTTTATATGGCATAATAAAATGAAATCATTGTGCTAATACATGCAAGTGAATAATGGAATCACACTTTTTGGTTCAATAGGGTATTCTAAGTAGTAAAAATTCAGGTCTTTTCGTATCTGTCAGGAGTGATTTTGCTGCAGGTTTATCCTTAAATATGATGTTAAAATTTATAGCCTTTATAGTTACTGTGCTTTTTTGACTTTTCATTTTTCTAATTTTTATCATCCAATATAGAGAAGCATTATTTAAAATTGTACAAGAGAAACAGAATGATTGTAAATGTTTTTTCACTCCCTTCTCTGCAAGTAAATCCTGCACACTTGTTTAAATTATTGAAATTAAGTTCTTATTTTTTCCCACATTATGAAATGTTAGTAATAGACAATTTCATCACCAAAATGTGACTATAACCAGAAGCAACACTGCTGTATGCACATAAAAACTGAAATTTGATTCTTTACATGAACATCTACCTTTTATATTGATTTTATCCAAAAAGCCCCCCAAAACGGTAAGAAGGCATACAAATAATTAATAATAATAATAATAAAAAATCTAAAAGTAACCACTGTGTGTGTGTGCATTTATATACAATCTGTATACATATCTGCCTGTATCTAACTCCCATGCTTTGACTTATTTAGGCCAATAAAAGAAGTGCACATTACTGGAACATTTACTATTACAATAAGAAGAGCATTGTTATAAAGTGCTCTGCTTCTCCTTCCCTGAACAAGCAAGTCACAATGTTATACTGGATGTCTGATATATATCTGCATAAGCTTGCATACTATAAAGAGTTAATTGTATATTCAGGACGAAGTCATTTGCACTGTATGAGAATATTTCAAGTTAGCATTCTATGAAGTCATGGAATCATCACCCAGACAGGTCAAAGGGAACAGTAACACAGTTAGACACCTGCATGCTACATCAGAGCATGAAAATGACAGTTCTTCCATCCTCCTGGAAGCATGTGGAGGTTGTCTTTCTGCATATGGAAGTGGAAAGACAACTCAACAGCCACGTCATTTTCAAATACAGCTGCAATGTGGGCAATGCGATGTGTTCTCTTAGTGCTGCTGTTTTATCTTTGAATTTAGAATTTTTGGTTTTCAACTAGAAGGATAAATTAATGACACTAATGTGCAAATCTTAAACTGCATAGTATATATTAAGCAGCCATAGATCCCTTTTTTAGGGTAGGACCACATCCACAATCTCAACAAGAGACTAGGACAAACCTGACAAAACAGTAAGCCTGAAAGATCATTTATATCAAGTTATGGCCACAAAGGCAACAATTGCTCTTTTCTTCAGAGGCATTACAGATGGAGCTGAGCAATCAGAAGCTGTAGTAGTGGTGGATATAATGTAAGTTGTATTTAGTCATGCCCATACTGTATAAGTTCATAGGTAATTTTTAATTTCCATTATGCTGTTAGTATCTTCCTGAACCGCAGGAATATTCATTGCCTTTTTTTTAAACCAGAGTGTCCAAATTTTTAATCTGTCTGCATATTCCTGAGTGGCAATTCTCCTTGGTGCTCACCACAGACCAGTTAGAGGTAAGGCTCTTCATTTTCTTAATCGGAAGCATCTATTTTCCAGTTCCCACCAAAGTTTGCATCTGTACTGCCCAGCAAGAACATACGTACACCGTGAATCTCACAGACTGATGCCAGACTCTGACTTCATTTTCTAACTGCACTCCTCAATTTCCATAGTGTTTTTGCTGCAGCACAGTAGTGACTAAGGCCATTCATGGTGATACTGTTTCCCATTCTTTTTTCTTTCCTTCTGCAAATGCTCCAGTTCAGCCTCATACATCATTTCCTGGACTAAGTATTTCTCTCTCCTCATTCTGTCACACAAGTCTTTGGGCATGTCTGGAATCAGGTAGGCAATGAAAGACTTTATTCCAAAAACAAGGTGCTGAAAAGAAGAACAAAAATAATTGCTTCAAAGATGCATAAATATTCATTTCTAAGACCACATTTTAGGGCCTAAAAGTCTAAGGCAAAACTGGAACTGAGATTAAATTCATGACTGAAAAGTAACTCCTTTGTTTTTTTAATATATAAACATACACATATGGGAATAAATGAGCGGTCTGTCAGAAATGTGAAAGTGCTGAAGTCTTCTGAAAAGAAAAACAAAGGGTGTAGATAGTGACCTAAATTAAGATGTGACTGCAGGATATGCTAGTTTGCATAACAATAGCAAACACTACCTACAAGCAGTCTTTGTTAAGAGCTTGCAATTGAAGTAAGTAACCAGGTTCCTGGACAGTATGCAATATGTTCTTCAATGTTAGTACACACATTTCTTCTTTTATGTTAGGCTAGAATAATGAATCATTTTCCTTCAACACATTTTAATAACTGTTCTTAATGTACACATAAGTTGCACCACTTCTTTTTCAATAAAATGATGGGTAAGAAAATATGGTTTTGGAGGGACTCTAAAATCTGTGCATGCTCTGTCCATTCTGTTTGAAGTAGCTGATTAATAACAGTTTGGGGAGAATGATTTTTTTTTTTGACTCTAAAATCTGTGCATGCTCTGTCCATTCCGTTTGAAGTAGCTAATTAATAGTTTGTTTTTTTTTTCCCCTCTCTCTCTCTTGACTCTAATGTACAAGCAGTTGATGATACTGACAATTTCCATATGGGATTACTATAAAAAATCAACTCCAACTTTAAAGAGGTAGAATGGAATTGTTCCTTTCCATGACTAACCTCAAATACTATGATGAAGGCCAGCCGTGCTGCCAGGACATGCCAGAATTGCAAAGTGAATTCATACGGAGTTGAACTCCATGGTGGGGCTCTGTAATCTCTATACCTGTAAAGCAGAGAAAAACCCATTAAGTTAGGTTGTGCTCAAAAACCTGAACACGGTGAAGAGCTCTCTAGCTTATCCTAGATCTGGCTAAAAGGAGAGGAACTGAAGTAAAAGCATACTTCAAGAGGAATTATCAGAAAAGGAGAAAAATAGTGCACAATACAGGCAATAGGACTGCTTATAAGATGGCACTTTTTACTTCCAAAAATCCAAAACTATTTCTTTTGTGGTTATAAAGCTGACACTTTGGAGTGTTAAGTTCAAATGTGTTGACTCTAAATTGGTTTTTGTCTTTGCTTATAAGCATTTGAGATTCTCCAGACAAAGTCTGCACAAATGTAACATAATTCTGTAACTTAGTCAATTCAAGCTAACTCTCACTGTAAAACTAAATCTGAAACCAGAAACGCAGTCATGCAATGTCATATTTAATTTTTATGCTGAATTTCTTGTATTCATCTTGCAGAACTGTATGGGATCTTGACCTTAGAACCACAATCATAGAATGGTTTGGGTTGGAAGGGACCTTAAAGCACCTCTAGTTCCAAACCCCCTGCCACCAGAAGGGACACCTTCCACCAGACCAGGTTGCTCAAAGCCTCATCCAACCTGACCTTGAACACTTCCAGGGAGGAGCATCCACAACTTCTCTGGGCAAACTGGGCAAGTGTCTCATCACCCTCACAGTAAAATAAAAATTTCAGTTGTGTATTTTAATTAACAGACCTCAGAATGCTTCACAAAACTGAAATGGGAAATTTTACCCTTCTTGGCAGCTGGGGAAACTTTGAAATGAAATATTTCACAGAGGCATGAAAGATACGGCTTGCAAGAGAACTGGAAAAGTCAGAACACAGGTTTCCAGTGTGTTAGTATTGTGTCCTACCACATGACGTTTACACCTGAGACTTCCATGTTTGACAGACTTGAATGTCAATGCTTTTAGAGACAAAAAAGAAACTCTGTCAGTAATTTAAGCACTGACTTTCAATTTAATGCCTGTATTAACATCTATGCCTGTATTAAAAGAAGGGAGAGCATCAAAACATACCGGCAGTATCCTGAGTATCCCATTCCAAGTTCACTCAAATCAAATACTGATAAACTGCTGTTGACATATCCCTTTAAGCACCTGAAAAGACAAGACATATGGTCAGGACTTTCCCCATAAAGCAGTTATACAGCATAAATCCTGTGTGTAAACATATCCTGCTATCACATATTGTGAGCATACTATTTTATTTGTTTATCAGGACAAAAGCAATTATAAAATTTTAAGCAGAGAAACAAAGTTTTATTGGAAAGAATCAAATAACATCTGTTTCAGGGATAACACTGTTTAAAAATTTATTTTCAGTACTTTTGATGTTTTTGCTTCTTTTCTGCCAGCAGATATAAACCAAAAATTGATGCTACAGTGTTCTTCACTGTCTTCTAAAATGACTGAAATTAGAAAGATGGCTAGAGAGGCAGAAAGAATAATTTAACATCCGTGCAGAATCTGCCACCACTCATGCAACATATACAAAAAAATGACAGGTTTTATGAGCTGATCAAAGAAGAATTTTCAGCAATAGTAAAATGAACGGTGCATATATACCAAACAGCCATCTTTAAGGCAACCGTTTATTAGTATTAATGACAGAAATCACATAAATACATTGAATTGTGACTGGAGTGAAATTGTCTGTTCCTGGAAAAGCACAGACACGTAAGACATGCTGTCTTCTTAGAAATCTGTCTTGTAATTTAACAAAGGGCCTTCTGAAAGGCAAAGGACATTTAAAAAGAGATGCATCAGGAATCCCATTATACCTCCTGAGCCTTCAGGTTTGCTGTGACAAACCCAATCACTACTGGTAAAAGAAGAAATAGAATTACATAGTTCTCTATTTAATGTGCACATGAAGCACTAATGTTTTTCCACTGTTGTCTCTCTTCATCCTATCCTGCCTCATTCTTTTTGCCTTAAATTCTCTCTTCCTGTCACAGCATAGGAAGAATATATCTCTATTTTCAATCATTAGAGATGGAGCAATGAGGGAAGAAAGGATGGACCCCTGTGGTTTGGGCTGAGGCACAGTCTGTGAATGTAGTGATCCTGGCTTCCTGGATAAGCTTTGTTGCTTTCACTCTTATCCTTCCTCCTGTGCAATAAAGAACATAAGTTGAGCTTGTGAGATGTGCTATAGTATTAGAAAAGTGATGCTCCCTTTTCTCAAGGTAACTCCGATTCTCATATCAAAATGAAAAAAAAACCAACCCTGCAAAAAACCCCCTCAAAACCACCCCCAAAACACCTGTAAGGGCACTGGTCTCCAAATGAAAAAGACACCCATCAGTACTGTGATCTGTTTAGACCGTGTAAAAGGTCATGATAGACAGTGGGAAATGCAGACAGAACGTGGTGGAACCCACAATTCAGAGACATTGGTAAGTGTCTGGAGAAAAGGGCAGGAAACCGGCCTGGTGGTGCAAAGACAGGCAAGATATTTTGCTTGAAGCTAAGATACACAATATATATGGAATTCAGTTAAATAGTGTCAAGGCCAGTCTTGCTGGAGCTGGGCTGCAAGCACTTCTGAAGAGAAACAGGCAGAGTTTAAGAGTGAATGAGGCTTATTATAAAAGAGAGCTCGGGAGCATGTGTGGAAGTGTAGTGGGAGAAGACAGCTCAGAACTATTGCAGAGAGAAGAAAAGCTCATTTAGGAAAAGTCTGAAAACTGCTATGATGTATACTGAACATGGAAGACGTGACTTGCCACTTCTATAACGATGGAGCTTGTTAGCAAACTCTGGAATGGCGGAGATACTTGCACTAAACATCTGTGAAGGTTTGCACAGATGTACAAGGTAAAATGTTACTGATCTACATTAAGTATGTTAACACAGAAAGACAGGAACAAAAGTGAGCTGAAATATACATGTATATATAAATATCTTAATTACTTTTCTTGTCTGTACCCTTGATCTGTACAGGGACCATATTTGTATGCATAGACAAAACGTGGAATGTAATCAGAAGTAATGGCAATAACAAAGGCGTTGGTGATGACAGCCAGAACTCCAATTCCTTCCAGAATCCCATACCAGATACCTAGGAACAACAGAAATGACAACAAAGTCATTAGTTTTTAACAGTCATATTAAGTCATAGGAAGTCATACTAGTGATGTTAAAGTCATTATTAGGAATACAGTTTTCCTTTTTTTTTTGAGAAAGAATTATTCATTTGGAAAGCCAGTCAAAATTAAGACATATCCCCACATTCCTGCCACCATTGGCTCCACTTGAATGAAGTCTTATAGTAGGGCACACCCTGCTGAGAAGAAATAGCTAAGCAACAAAGGTATAGCCATAACCTTTTGTTATAGAGGCTAAATAGAAGATTTTAGAAAGAGATTTCTTATTTTTATTTAATTCAGTTTTAAACCAGAAGTGAATTTAGTCCTTATATTTAATTTTTAAATTCAATTGATTTTGGATAGAATTTTAGATCTAGAGTTCCAAAAATCAGAATGTTTTCAAATTTCTAACTATTATGATCCCTTATTGGAAATGGAAAACAAATTTGAGGAGTTCTCTTAGCTAAGCTAAGAGTTAACCGAGTTCCCTTTTGTTGCTTAACAGGAGAGTTGTCATTGACATGTGTAGGTTACGTTATCAGTTTCACTCTTGACACATGAAATATTTCAAGGGTTAAGCTGCATTAAAGAAGGAAACAAACAGATGGTACCTGACAGTGACAGTCATTAGGTTCTCTCACCTATATCTGTTGCTCTTGCAGGCATAGGTCTTCGCCACTGAGTGACAAACTTGTATGCATCTAATCTTATTTCTATGATATTGTTAAGCAATGCCAGGAGAGGTGCCAGTGGGAAGGCAGCAACGAAGATGGTGGTAAAGCCAAACTGTAAAACTAGACAAGCATTTGTATGGTTAGAAATTGGAAACACAAAAGATCTTTTAACGTGCAACATAGTTTCAGTTTCTTAAGAAAACTGGCATCTCTCTAAATTAGCTCACCCATTTCTAAGTATTCATCCATTAAACCATGGAGATTCATAGGCTGCAGATTCCAGTCTTTTTCCCACTGAGGCAGAGAAATTTTATGCTCCATTAATTGCCCTCCTCTCTTCATTTTGCGTCGTGACCACCAATTCTGTAATAAGCTTTATTAGATAAACAGAGCATTATTTGCTGTACTTAGTAATTTACAATACTTGTTGGTATTATTTTGAAGTAAGTGGGTCTATTTTGAATAGCACCTGAATGTTTACTTAGGTGTTTTCTGGATATATTCACAATATCATATAAGATACAATTCAAAGAACTTCCAAAAGTTCTCAATTCCGCATTATGATTTGGACTATGTCTTTAATGTAGCATGTTAGGCATTATACAAATAAGCTTTTCAGAACATGGAATTTGCTTGAATGGACTTTTTTTGCAGGATTTACCTGCATGCCTAAATAAAAAAAGAATGGGAAAAAAATAATGCAGAGTGAGAGCATTAGAAAGTTAAATAATGCTTTAATTTTGAGCCTGTAAAAGACAAACCAAATAAGTAGAGCTCAGTAAGAACTCTATGATACTAGAATATATTGAACAGTAGAATATGTTTTCTATTCTTTGAATGAACCTAAAAATCTAGATGCTTTACAAAGTATATTTTCTTGAAGCATAAAAAAGTGTCTAATGAGGTGTTGTTGAAGCTACAAATATTGAAGACTATTTTTTATAAAGGTGTACAGAGATCTTTTCACAAAGTAGTTATAAACATTAAGTAGGTAATAGTCTCACAAATTAAAGTGTTACACAACTGAAAAATACTATCCAGTATTGACACAGGTGGCAATTAAAAGCTGTTATTTGTTTCTAGATATTACTGAAAAGAGACTGAAGATGGGAATTTTTAATTTTTTTTTAAATTTTTATTAAAACATCTGAACTTACGGATAGCCGAGCTCCATGAAGTTGTTCCACATTTGTTTTAAAACCATAATAACTCCCATTTGCAAACACAGATCTATCAAGCAGCCACTAGGATGACACTGAAATGAAATGGAAAAAGATCAGTGGCTAAAATCAGATAATTCCTTTCATTTTTATTTGTTCACAGGGTGAACGGAAAATACTCCAATGTGTTTGGCGAAAAACACTAACCTCCTGCTAGAAATATTAAAAGAATTATTAATAACAGAAATATTAACACAGATTTCAGTTGAACAACTTTTAGACATCATATTTCTTGGAGAACTGGATTGTACTACCTAAGCTAAGGGTATGAGTGCTATACATCTGAGAAATAACATAGTCCATTTCACTTACACCAATACATACGCTTTCATTTCAAAGGAATGGAGCAATATTTCATTTGTAATATCCTAAGTCTGAACAGAGACTTCATAAATGAATCTCTGCTACTGGTATCTTAACTATACAAATTACCATATTAAAATGCTTAGTAATTACAGAAACTTTTTTCAGACCATGGGCTACAAAGTTATGGTATTTTCATCTGTGGATACCGAGGTTCAACAGAAGAAACCTGTTTTTCAGAGAGAACTTCAGTAGGCTAGTGATATCAAGGGAGGTGCAATTCTAACACACTTTCAAGCTAAATTTTGAAAATACTGTTTTTCTTCTTTTAAATTGGTATCCACACTGGCAGCAACTTAAGAAGCTGTCCTCCATTCAAAAATTCCACATACTCAGGAGATACCAACCATGTATGATTTAGTAGTGCCTGTGAGGTAAGGGACTATCACTGTTTGCTTTTCCCAAAGGCAGAAAGAACTGCGTGTCTCATGCAGAGTCACCCAGCGCAGTGGAGAACGCAGAAGGAGAAACACATCTCCTGTTTACTCTTCATTGCACTTCGATGGAATAATAAATCTTTCAAACTGGACATAATTACTGTCCTTCAGCCATTTCCTTTTTACTCACGGAAATTTCACAAGAACACAAATAGGATTGCTTACCTCTTCCAGTCTCCATCTATTAAAAAGCTTGTTGTACTTTCCTGGGCGGCCTGCAAATCTGGAAAATAAGATTTCTGTTTCTTGGTGGACATTCCAAGAACACCCTGTATCAGTAGTTATTTCACAATATCCACTGAGCAAAGTCATTACATATAAACACATTAAATCACATAGGCTTAAATCTGGTATCTGTAGGATATGGTAGTTTCAGAATGCAAACAAGAACTATCACTTTACAAGCTATCCTAAGCTTTTATTATGTCCAGAACAGAAATCCTAGCTTCAGGGGTTTTAGATGTTAAGATATTCAGACTCTCTAATCTACTTCCAAGAAGATAAGCCATTGCAATACATAGGAATTTAGTGCAGCACAGAGATCTGCTTGCCCATGTAAAATGCGCACTGGATTGCACCCTCAGACATACAAGCATAAAATCATTTCCAAACCCAACATAACTAAATGCTTTTTACAGATCTAAGATTCTTTTTAGAACAAACTGAATAAAAATTCTTAATGACTTCAGTGAAAGTTATATATGATAGAGAAAAAAACCTCATGCTTGGTCCTACTAGACACAGGAGACAGCAAGATACAGAGAAGTTTAGAAACTATATGGCAAATGCATCATTGGATGTAACAAGCAGATTTTACCTACAGTCTTTACTAGAGGATCTTTGCTTTCAAACAATCTTGAACTGAAATTATATTATAAAACTTTATAGAAGGTACTCTGAAATACTCTATAGGTTCTGCAGGAATGATAAGTCTGATCAAAAGGAAATTAAAGTGAAGATGAAGCAAAGTTAGACCTGTCCAGTATCTCATGCTCTGAGCTAAAGATACACACAGAAATTGGAGCCAGAATTTCTTCCTCCTACTCTTGTGTAAGACCTGCCAGACAATATTTCCTATTTATAGAAATGGATCCTGGGAAATTAACTAATGGGGAATAAACAAGAAAAAATAAATAAAGCCTATTAGCGCAGGGCTAAATACAAACCCACATTTAGGAAGTGGCTGTATTTTTAAAGGTTCTGAATTCTCATTTAGTAGGAAAGTCATGTACACAGACTCACTTAAAAAGACTTTTTACTGTCTAGTTTCATGAATTAAGATTTCAAGAGTCCAACCCTCACATACCGTTAAAAATATTAATTTATTGTTATTAATTCTCCTCAGAAACTGACTCACATACAAATCTTGCAGTTCAAAACATCACTGTATTTTCTTCAAATCTATAAAATTAGCAAGGATTATGAGTAAGTGCAGTTAGCAAAGATATTTTACCTGCCAAGAAAAAAGGCAATGTAAAAAATGGAGCTGTTCAAGTTGACAAACTGGAAGAGGAACATTTTCAAGGCAAAGCTGTTTTCCCATTCAGATTCAGTTCTAGGGTGCTCTGCAGGAAGACACAATATATATTATATAAACATAAATGAAACCCAGTTATGCCTACTTTGATCACAGATTAATCAACACTAATAAAACAAGTGATGGTTTCATGTCACGGTGCCCCATCAGGTTGCAATTACTTTTTTTTTCTCCTCAAAGTGTTCAGTCTGCAGGTCACAAAACCATTGGTCCAGCTCAGACTGTGTTGGTTCAATGTGGAAACTGGAGATACAAACCTCTCAGCATAGAATAAGTCACAAATCTAGGGGAAGATACCTGTTCTACTTCCGTGAAAAAGTTCTGAATTCAGTGTGAATCTTTAATTTTAAGGCTACAGGTATCTTGATTAAAAAACAAACACAAAACCAACCAACCAAACAAAAACCCCAAATACAACACAACAAAAGAACCCCAAACAAAAAGCAAAAGCACTTGGAATCAGTAGAGTAACTGACAGGAGCTACCAAGGAAAGAAGAGACAACCAACAGCCAGCTGGTTTCTCACCCAAGCATCTTGTCTTCTAAATACTTCTGCAAGACCACTATTTCATCCTCAAGACTTCCCTATCATAATGCTTATGAATGTTAAACAGATTATAATTGGTAGGGCTACAAGTATTCTGTGTGTGTCTACACTGCCTTGGATGTTTTTCCTTATGGTTTGTTCATTATTTATGTCTGAATTGGAACTCAGTGATTGCGATTAAAATTTTTATTTTTTGGTAAAAATTTCAAATTTCTTTGATGGATATATCTAACTTGGAATATAGTATACTGATAAAAGATATATATGTGTTGGAAGTCTAAACTGCCTGGATTTTTCAGTTAAAATTTGTCCTATTTAATTTTTTTGGTCTAAAGGTTACTAAATTAGGATACAAATGTACAGGATACCAGCTTTACATTTGGACACTTGTTCCCAGAAGTCAAGATGTCCTCCACCTCTTTGATGTAAAACACCTTAGGAAGCTAGCTACCTTAGGTAGCTCAAACACCTGATGCTCCCTCATGCTTAATTCAGTAAGTTTTTTTTCTTTAAAAAAAAATAAAATATTTAATATATTTTGGGAAAAATCAGCTTATATACTTAAATGAAATTATTTTCTTTTCCATTCTGTAACAATATAATATATTTTAAAAGTTAAGTAGGAACACAGTGCAATATGAAAAATATCTTAAAATATTTTAATAATTTGAATAAGTTGACTATACATTCTGAATTTTTCTAACCTGTTTAACTGCTTGTTATCTGAAACACTATGAAGTTTTGAGCATATTAATACATGATCCTCAATACTTTAACCAGAAGAGGGAGCTGTTAAATTTCAGCAGTGAGCTTGCTTTTAAACTATGACAAGATCAGCTGCTTATTTTGAATATAGGCTAGAAGAAAGCATGTAGGAAGAAACACTGAAAGATAATATATTCACATAGTAGGAGATCTTAAATGCTGTCTTTGCTTTCTTGTTTTATATAAGCTATCCTGAAGTCTCTAGTCATGACTAGAGGCTTCAGTATAAATTTTTGATGCAACAGAATTAGAGCTACTTTAACATTTATGACTTGATATTTTTACCTTGGACAATGTAATTTTATCTTCATCCATTTTTTTCCTATGAAAATTCAAATTAAAAAATTTATTTTAAAAAACCCAACCAAGCATTTTGGAAGAATGGAAAAAAAAAACCTGTTTTAGCATTCAAACAAAGAGTATGTTTTGAATTTTGTTCCATTATAACATGACAGTTTTTTTCAACTTACACTATAAAATATAAAAAATAAAGTAGAAGTATAAGAATAAATTCATTTCTTTTCTGTTATTTCCTTAGTGAAATAATCTTATAATTTCTTTCTCTTGTATTTCTCACTTGCTTAGGGAAATGCCAGCATCATACTATGTGTAGATGAAGTTTTCAAACCCCTGTTTTATGAAAATACAAAGGTATATGCCACAGCTATCAAGAACCATACCACTAGTAAAGACACACATACCTAAGTCTGTCAGGAGATAGGCAACCTTTTCATATACCTAAAGCAGAAATAAAAGATGGTGTAAGCATAGCAAGTTATTTTCAACAGTTTTCTTGTGCTTGTTTACTTAAATGTACTTTTTATGACTTTGAATTATTATACATAATAACAGAAATAAATACATGACAGTCTGTTTTGAAGAATGCTTTCTTAGTGCAGCGAGTGCACAGTCTCCTCTGCAGAATTAAAAGCCATTGTTTGCTGTGCTATTATTCCTTTTTACCTGTTTGTATCTGCATGGGAATAGAAAAATCATAAATTTATTGCAGTTGAAGGAAGAGAGGTTATATCAATGTACATTGTGCCGCTACAGAAAATTATTAAACCCGTGCTGTTACATGACAGGAAAAGCTTAAACTGAGATCAGGCATCACAGCGATTCTAGGACTGCGCAACACTGATCTTACAGCTGCATTTTAAATAAGAAAGAGAAGTATTCAAAGTTATCAATTAAAAAAACCCCAACAAACCTGAAAGAAAATTCTCAGCCAAGAAAATAACGTAGTTCCATTTAGAGATGTATTGTGAAAGTTAAGGTAAAAAGACAAAAATGCAAATGTAGAAAGCAGTAGCCTGTACCAATGTGACTTGGTGACATAAGCAAAGATGTGCAGTGACAAATTAAGTAGGCAGTAGAGAAAAGCATTGACAAAAATTGTATCAGAAGAGGAAAAGCCCCTGAAATACTAGCTTCAGGCACTGCTATATGAATAAGCAAGAACATGTATCTATCTGATATACAGTAAACTCAGTAACCTTGTAAAAATTACTCCTTTAAATTAATCCCTCCTTGAAAAGAACAGAAGACTTACAACGTTCAGTGACATGATGATCATAAAGTTGATACAGACTCCAGTGCCAGATGTTGCAAACTGCCAATACTTCTTGATGAAATACCACTTGAAAGAAGCAAATTGTTCCATGGCTACCAGACGATATACCACAACTGCAAACACTGCAGTGAGGACCAGTGAAATCTACAGATAAGTGAGATATCAGAACAAAATAAACCATATCTGAAATAATTTCCACTCAATTAATAAATTAACAAGTGTTTTAAAGATTGCTATTTGTTTTGGTGAGAAGATTTTGAGAGTCTTTTTGATTAATAATTCTGATATTATTAAGCATTACCATGAAGAATATTCCTGAGACAGACACCATCAGTCGACTGAGCTTATCAGGGAAAGGCTGAAAAGGTTCAGGTTTTCCTGTGATGGGATTTACTCTTTCCACTTGGGAATATTTAGCTTCAAACTGGGGGCGCAGCTCTTCCTGGAATGACAAGGTAGATTCCATTTGTTGTACTACTTATTTCACTGCAGTATCAAAAATCAGACATATATGTGCTATAAAGTAGGAAATTTATATTGATAAAAAGAAATCTTTCTTATAATGCTCCAAATCAAAGATCCAAATAATTTGCTCTTTTGAAAATCTTTGGAAACAGTGCCAGAGACCAACAAAGAACAGAAACTGTCAGAGCCTTCCCCTCTATATGAGGGTACTGAAAAGGATCATGGGTCATACTACTGACTTAAACACTAGTTCCTCTGCAGAAACTAAGAGCACTGCAAATTAATGCCAATTATGATGGTGCTTTTTGTGATACGAAACCATTTATTAAAAGCCACCAGCTTGTATCTACGCATCTAAGGAAATTTATAAAACAAGTAATTAGATAAAGTCTATATTCACTGCATTTGAATCACCAATGTAGTTAAATTACAGCTGTATTCACTTGTGATTTATGAAGTAATGTAATAAAATAATTTGATTATTGCTGATGCTGATAGCAGAATGTTAAAGGATAAGTTATGCCTCTCAGAAGGATATAAAAATCCAGTTTCTTAGCTTTGCTTTGTCCTAGTCCTGTTTCCAGGCAGGATTAGGAATTTCCAATACAAGAAATCATAGAACTGAAAGGCATCTGTGCTGACACCAGTAGTAGCACCTGTCCTCTGTATAGGCAGTATTGCCACTCAGTTGTTCAAAAGATACTTTTAATAAATGTAGAATTATATTTGGAATTATAATACTAGTTGTAGAAGGCAAAGGATCCTTGTAGAGTCTCAATTATATGTGTTTATTCTGCAACTAGTATTATAAATAAAAATATAATCCAAATGACAAATTCATATTACTGGCATATGATACGTATTGATAATTATATCACACTGATAGTAAGATTTACAGGTTTACTTCTGTTTAGTCTTACCTCTTCATCTTCCCAGTCTATGAGGTCCCAGTCATAGGTTAACACAGCTCTCCGCCTTTTCCAAAACTCTAGAAAGACTGTAGCTGGGGAAATAATCAACTACATTTTAATTATGGAAAAGAAAGAAAAAAGGCCATGCAGATCTCAAGAAAATCAGCAATATATAACACGGTAACTGTTTCTAGCTGTTCTCGAAGTAATACTAGACTGTGAACAAAGGGTGTCCTCAGTTGAACATACACTGATCTTATAAAGCTATTTATTTCATTCTGTCTGACCCCGAAGATTTGGGCTAACTTGTTTACTCTTTAAATCAAGATCTGTATCTAAGTTAGAGTTTTCAGGCTCTGGTATAGCATGAATAATAGACTCTAGTATAATATGAATAATAATAATAAATGATGTCTTATGTTACTTATGTACATGAAGCATTTGATAATGCAATGATAAGAAAATCACTCATCTAGATGAAGCAGGTGAGGCCTGATCGATAACTATATTTGACAACTAAAGCACCTTTTCCAGACTCACTTGAGCTCTTAAAAAATGCTGCAATACTGTCTTTGACACAGTAGAATAGAATTCATGGAAACTTTTCTGTGCTATAAGGCTACTGAGAAAATAGTGTGAAAAGCTGTAAATAGATTTAAAAAAAACCCAAAACAAAACACAAAAAAGCATGTTGGAAAAAATAAATAATTCAAAAAACTTCTAGTCTAAATGACAGTGAAAAAACCATCAGAACTTTGAAATTCAAGTATCTGTCTGGGTCTGCAGAAAGCCTGGATCCTTCCTGGCTTGCCTTTGCTTTATTCCACTGCTAACACCACCCGGCTCTGGTTGCTCTCCCTGCAAGCAAGCCCTGCCAGTTCCAGTTGCTAAGCACTTCATACTGACTCATCTCTTACCCTGATCTCCCAGCTCTGAAAATGCTAAGTCTTGACTATTGTCAATTACTTCTGTAGAAAAATAAGATATAGAACAGATGAGTAATCCAACCATTTGAACATCAAGAGGAGAACATTACAGTTCTAACACTGCTTTGACCTGGCAGAGTTTCTGCTGAATCCTGCTGCTCAAGAGTTCTGGATAATTTACAGTTTAGAGGGTCACACACAAGCCTCCGGTTTCCTACAGAAAACATTCTCTGGTATCTTCTCTGCTTTTTCCAGTGCACATCGCTTCTCATTTTACAGCTCCAATTGCTGTTCAGAATTTTAAATCCCATAATATGTGGTGAACTTCCTTTTTTTGTCCAGCATTTTGGTACAGATCCACTCATCTAGGGATCTGTTATTCAGTTCACTGCAATACAGTCTGCAGTTCTGCCTGTTGTACACTTCCAAAAGTTCCTTTCAATTCTTATTTAAGTTATCTTATGTTTACTGCCCTTACACTGCCAGTACTCATATTGATGAAGAACTAAAATCTCTAGGCATGTGCTTCACACAGTTTTTAACCTTTCAGAAGACAAGTAAGGTGATTTTTTATGGTTAAGACAGACAGGAAATATTGGTTGTGTGTTGTTACGATCTTAAGTATAACAAAACTTAGCATTGTCAAGAAAAAGAAATGAATGGCAACTGTTAAATGCTATGGAAGGAAAAAAGAGAACAGAGATGAAAGAAACCTAAACAAAACCAAGAACCCAGAGAACCCAACTATTATGTGAGCAGATCTCTTCTGAATGTTTTATAAGAGTCACCGTGTCAAAATGAATGGTGGGTTTATCTCCCTAAAAAAATTACTACAAAGAGGATTTTCAGTAAGGAACTAGGAGACTCTGCTCTGAAGAGTTTGGCCATGGCCAGACAGGCCTTTTCTGAATATGCTGCTCAATTACTTCTCCAGTTTTATTCAGTCAGACTGCTTTACAGCACAGCTATGCAATAAAAACAGTCTCACAGATTTGGTACCACACCTTCTACTGAGACACACTCTTCAGAATAGAAACTGCGACTTAATAAATACAGGCTACAGCTGAATGACAGCTTAGTCCCATCTCCCACTCCTGGAAAACTCTGAACCACCTTATCTCCATATGGCCACAGCCCTGAACCTGTTCTCACTTGG
>NW_010316902.1:0-30275 GCF_000700745.2 Antrostomus carolinensis | reverse complement strand
CGGGCCACCACTCAGCACCAGCATCCTGGCACCACGCTGCAGGTGCACGACACTTTGCTAAGAACTGACTCACAAACAGAGCATCTTCCATTAGGCGTTAAGTCACTCAGGTAAACAGGTTTTACTTTTCCTAACAGATGAATGAAACTGCTAATAAATACAAGAGAGAGAGCACGCACCTTCTCAAGCCCCACGCTGAGGCTGAGGGCAGCACCTGAGTGGTATGATTTTCATACCACTGTAATAGATAACAGAATTGCAGTCTATATATTTATGATCACCCTATTTTTAAATGTTGTATATAAATTCAAATAATCTTTCTCTTTAAAAAATCATCAGAAAGGCTTAACACCATAATGCATGCATGCCGGTGTGAAATATACTGTTGACCCCAGTATATCACTTGCCATTTGGTTAATGCTGCATAAGATCCAAAGTTGGACACAAATTTGTGGTGCTTGTTTTCAGATCTCATGGTCAATCTGTTAGATGCATGTTCACCCAGACAGAGCAATAAATACAAGTTGGAAGCTTGTTGATACACATTGCAGAGAATGCTAGAACCAAAAAAAACCCCAAATCCATGGTATCAGACTCTGTCCTCCCTCCTCCCACAGACCACCCCACCTCATGCCACACAAATAAGTTGCTTCCCCAAAATGCATATTAGAAAGGCTGGAACTTGATCCATTTCACAGAAAACCTTCCTCTTCTCCACTGTAGTATTTTCAAGAAAACACTACTAGCTGCTCACGTAGAAACACCTCCTGTATATGCCATATCCTCAACACTTATTTCGATGATAAGTTATGAAATAATATTTGCACTTGATTCCTTAAAAATTTGAAGTGGAAACAGACAACTTCAGAGCACTCCACACAAACAGTTACAAAATACTGGAACATTTCTGAGTTGCTCTTCACCACGTACCAGCCTAGAATAAACATACATAAAGAACTAAAAAAAAAAATCACACAGGTTGACTTTACCAGCATATTAAAAGTTATATATGATACACTTGACTTCCTCATTCTTATTTTAAACCAGTATTGTTTATATAAAACCTAAAGTGAGGAGTAAGAGTTGAAACATTCAGATCCCTAGTTGGTTATATATTCTAAAGCAAAAATTAATGACAACTGATAAATTCAGAAAATTTGGATTTCAATTATCTTAAATTTTTGCAGCTGAGAACATATTTGGAGATGGGATCAGATCCATTTCTAAAAGCAAGTTTTTCTTAACAGAACTCATTTTGCTGCTTTATTTTATAGAAGACACACCTTTTCCAGTTTTCATCTAGCAAAGTGTACCCTAAGAAACTCTGCAATAATAAAAAGCTATCTTTTGTTAAATTAATAGTTGCACAGTACCTGGAACAATAGTTTCTATAGTTTACAGAAAACAGTCACCCTTCTGAAATACGAGTTCAAAGACTTCCAAAGGATTGGGCAATAAGCACTGCCTACCCACTTTACCATAAATACTGCAATTTCTGTGGACTCTGTAATGACAGAGCTCGGTCATGACAGCGGTGAAGTCGGTCAGGCTGGTTCCCAGACGTGCTGTTGGGTGCAGTGAAGGGCTGCCCCGCCCCACCCCACCTCACCTCACCTGTACGGCGCGTTCCTGACAGGTGTCACACTGCCACATTTATTGTCCCTGCGCTCCCCTCTTCCCATCAGACTAATTGCACTCTGGGCCAGAGCAGTATTTCAACAGGTTCTCGCATATTTTCTAGAGCTCAAAGGTAAGTCTGAGGTGTTTTTTATACTTAGTGGATCTGATCAATAATCTTTTATATAGTGTTTGGAAAGCCAGTCAGTGCTGTTGTACCAAATTCTACTTAAGAGTGTATTTCTGAGAAAATAATTAGAAAAACCCCAATTTGTGATTCAAACATTAAAGTAGAGAATTAGCAAACATAACCAATGACATTACTGCACTCAAATTCATATTTTTCTTTAGTGGGTATTTATGCTCCTTATCAAGCAAGTATAGAATTTGGTGCAGAGTCAGTTTAGAGCCCATTCTAAATGCTGTGGGATAAAGTAGTCTATGCATTCTACTTTATACTAATTTTCTGTAAGGAAAGGTATTGCTACCTTGTTATACTTCTGCTGAGTTTAGTCATACCAAAAATGAATAGGACATACACACTTGGGAAGCTCTACCAGTGTGCTTATATTTGTCAGTTGCTAGCTATTAACAGAGAGGAAGAATTCAATTAATTATAGAATACAATCCATATTTATAGTCCTTTTTATAATCTACTAAGAACTTACAAATTATTTTCTTAGTATAATAAGTAAACATATTAATGCTTGAAATTTTAATATTCTTTGCTCATTAAACTTAGAAGTATCTCAGCCTTGGAAACCAATCTGAATTTTAGAGCAAAAGGACATAGGAGAAAAATCCAATGTTTCTGGGACTATCATTTGCTATTATTTATTTCTGGATTCTGGAAGATAAACTTTCTGTATCTTGCTTTATATTTCTTCCATCTATTTTTGGATCACTGACATAAAAATCAAAACAATCTGCCTTATGAGGCTTAGAAAGCATAGTAAGTATGAAAGCTCTGCAAATATGAACATGTTACTCCAGACCACAAGAAAGAAAGAAGTGCCATTAATAACTGGCTCATCATGCCACTGTTTACTACATAAAGGGACTTTCTAATCCCTAGTGTAAGGCAGGGAAACAGTGCAAGGTTCAACTTATTGACATGCAAAAGAATGTCCTTCAAATTCATAGTTATTAAGATTGTATTATCTACCCATAAGAAGTTGAAATGATTATTTTCTTGACAGTGGCAGAGGTTTTGCAGACACAGCATCCATCACTGGCAGGTGCTGGGTTGTATTCAGGAAATACATGTTGCTATTACTTTATCATGCCAAAAATCTATTTTAAAATAGTTAATATACATCTGGATATACATTTATATTAGAATTGCCATATAAGAATTTATTAGGACATTTTTTTCTCCATGTTGCAGAAATATTCAGCACAAATCTGAGAAGTTTGAAAGCTAGATGCAATTTCAATTCAGCCTTCATGGTGAAGTCCACAGATGCAAGGGAGAATGGCTTGAACAGGGCTTCACCCAGAGTGTAGGTGTACAGACGTATATGTATGTACACGAGGAGCTTCATATTGAATACTTGTTGCTGTAAAGCAACTTTAATCTTTCATAATAACAGAATGACAAGGATTTTTGTAGCCTTTTTTCAATTTTACTTCAATTAAAATAGAGAAGACTGGATGATATAGAACCACAGCCTCCTCAACATGGCCATGCCTACATTAGCATTTCAATCCACATCAACAGCCTGCTTTGAAAGTCTCCTGATCATACCTTCTTTTTGCCCATACTTATATCAGTAAACTCAGTGATGAGCTCCAAAATTAGTCTAATAAAGGCCAGCTCTTAAAGGATGCTCAGTCAAAGGGAAGAGATCATGGTAAATTCAGAGTAAATTCCTCCAGAAATGTGTGAAGAGTGGGTATCAAGTCCTCAGCACCTCTACAGATCTCTTGCAACTGGGCTACATGTTTTCCAGTACAGATTCAGTCAGTGTATACTCAGGTTGACACTGGAGGGCCGTTTTTATGGGAAATTGCATTCACATCTTGGCAAATTCCTCGAATAAGGGCACCTTGCTTATTTATTTATTTATTTATTTTATTTCCTACCCAGTTGTCCAGGGTCGCAGAAGAAATTTTACTTTAGCAGTACAGAAACAAATGCAGAGTGCAAAATCCACTGAAGTAACATGGTGGTGACCATTCTATGTAAAAACCTCATTTTTCATTGCTAAAAACAGGTAGAGTTAATCTACGTAACGGAACTGCAGCCTAATCCCATACCGATGTCATTTCTACTCACTTCAGGCAACACCCACTGCACTGATTTCCACTGAGCTGGTACTGAGTAACATGAATATCAGTGAATCAAAAAGCAGAACTTATTTTTTCATTAATAATCTGTTCATAGCTTCCTGAAACACTTACTTAACCAGCTATTTTAAGGTTTGGGCTCTTCTACTAGTTTGGCCAATCTATAACACTTGTTTTACTGCAATAGCACTACCGGTATATTAAGCTCTAAAGGCAACGAATATCTTTGAAGAACTTTGGTGTTTTTCTAAACTGTATGAACATTACTGTTGCACTAGAAAAAGAAGAGTTAATTATTACACACAAAAGGATTTCCAGGAAGAAGTTCATGACAGCCTGAAAACTACAGTACCCAAAATTCAAAGCAAGAAGGTTTCTTCTTTATGGTCCCCCATGAAGAAAACCAACCCCAAAAAACCCCACCCATGGGAAAAAGCACAAGACAGTAGGAGGATGGGCTGAATATGAGTAAAATAGTTACTTTTTTCAGTTGTACATCTCCTTTCTTCAGCTGGTAAAGTACCAACATACACAGCACTAATTAATGATGCTGAAGATGTTACTTACCTATACTTTTTATTGTGCTGTCAGATGAGAGTTTATGTGTTGGAGTTAAAAAACTGCATGATGGCAACCTATCTCATACTTAGAAAAACACATACCCCCTATCAAAACCTGACAGATAGACACTGAATAGTGTACATGCTGCAATCAAGTGCCTTCAAGATGAGTTTTTCTCATCCTTCTCAATCTAATATTTGAAAAATTAATGCATAATATACAGCTTCCAGTTTCCTATAGGAAAAGAAGTTTCCACACAAATTCAGCATCATCCATAATCCCTAGACTGATTTAGTTTTTAATGTGCTCCTGGCAGTATTCATATGCCACTCATTGCTCAGGGCCACGAAACATTATCCATCAACTTTTCAGGGCTAATTATAACAATTATATTTCTTTGCAATGGAGCATAACTCTCTACTATGCTCTTGGAGTTGCTGCCTGCCCAGAAAACATTGCCTCAAGCATGCCATCCGGGTACGTATCATTACTTCATTCTATACTAAAGTGGTTTTGAATTATTCCTCTCCAAGTATGAGCTCTGTTTATAGTAACATCTAATTTTCTTATGCAAAACCATTTTGTTGATCATCAGTATTGTATTAGGTTGTTCTTTAAGTCATTAACACTCAGGAATGTAAAATTTTCAGCATCAACATGTGGTAAACTACTGAAACATCTGTAGTATAAAACCAACTCTTTTTACCAGCTTATTTGGGTCTTAACTGAGCAGCTTTGTTTTGCAAAATGAAATAACAGAGAAAAGGGAATGTCTTGCAGATTCTCTATATAACGAAACAAACTCTGAAGTCAACACCATGCAACCTTCCTGTGGAATGATTTTCATTTTTCTGCTTGTAAGGCTGCAATTGAGCAAAAGCAATACTGAGGGCAGAGAAATAAGTGAAGTAAGTAACAGAAATAGCTCAGTTACAGAAAACAACCAGTCTACAGAGGACAGATTGATACTGCCTAGTGCTGCTGCCATAAATCCTTCTAATGTCAGCCATGCTGAACCAAAAATTGCCAATGCCAAAAAAAAGGAAATGAAGAAAGCAGAGGTGAGCAGGCGGTCAAGCAGCACACCCCTGAGATCCACTAATGGCACCACTTTATCTTCAAATGGCACTATGGTACTCAAAGGTGAAAAAAATGAGTCTGCCACAAACTCCACCAGAACCCCAGTGTCTTCAGCAACATTTACAACAACGGGTGACTTTGCTGGAGTGACCAAAAGTGCTGCAGCTACTTCTGCTTCCACAGCAACACCAAGTAACTCCATAGTCACCCACAGTACCCCATCAGCTGCACTGCTTCCCAGTGATAACTCTTCAATCAACTCCACCTTGTTGTTCCCCACTGGTATCACTCTAACATCACTCACAGCAAAGCAGGACAGTCCTACACCGAACTTAAACCCCATTCAGCAGACAACAGAGCTGAATCATAACTTCAGCAACCTTTCTACTGCACCATCTAATTCAATAGATGTCAACAAAGGTAAGTATCTAAAGTATCTGGTTTAATAAAATCATAATGCTGAAATAAAACCTTTTTTTTCATTGAACAGGAGGCTTTACAAGATGTGTGAATTAAAAGGTGACCTAATACAGACTAAAACTAAAACCAACCCAAAATAAAAAAATGTATATTTGAAATTATTTGCTGTTTACTTGTTTGTTTAACACTTAGAGTGGGGGAACCTAATAACAAGTATTGCTCATTCAAACTGGAGCAGACCTTCAAAGCAGATGTGTAGAAATAACGTTTAAATGTGTAGCACATCAACTTATCTAAGTTCAGAAACTTTTGTGACCAAAGATGACTTCTTAGAAATACTTCCAAAGGAATTACTCATTGTACATTTAATTATCAAGTTGAGTATGCGTGGGAAAATAATAGAGCATAAAACTGTCATGACACTTTTCTATCCTGTTGCTCTGAATCAGGTCTTCAGGAAAAGAAAAGGAATGATTAGAAGACACAGTAATTTTTTGCCATTAATTAGCTTTCAAGCCTTTAACACAGGACTGAAAGGCTTGTCCATCATATCCAGTAGAGTACAGTTTGTACTAAGAACTGAAGGAGCATCAGACTTTCATGTTTCCCATCATAGTTCTAATAATTACAATGTACTCATTTTTTAGATAACACGACTGAAAAGGAAGGGGGGTGGGAAAGTGTCCTGGTTTTGCTTCAGTTCCAAGTTCAGTTCCAAGAAAAACAGAATACTTTGAAGCAAAGTTTTATGAAATCTGAAGAAAATCTTGGAGGAATGCAGTTATTCTACTAATTGAACAGGTGCAGAAAGCATTACTGGATTTCTTACCTTACATACTCAAAAACTGGTACTCTAAAATTTAATCACTTAAAATTCAGAAGCTGCAATTTTAACTGATGGCTTAAATACTTACAAATAATTGCATTCAGAGTGATTACTGCTTATTTCTTTACAAAAAAGGATAGTGGTCGATTCTGTAACTAAACCTGGAATCTTTTTCTTTGACTAAAAGTTCATTTAGCCTTCTTTTTTTTTAAAAAAAAAAACAACAAACCCCAGTTATTCCCTTGAAAGACAAGGATGGAGATGTCTATTTTCTTTTACAAAGTCAGAGAGTTTCAGCAGAGAGGGTGGTTTAGTCACAGTCTGCAAAGTGTTTCAGATTTTTGGTGAAAAGTCTCATTCCTCAAAACCCTCAACTGCTATGAAGCGAGAGTGAAGTATCTGATCTTACAGATTTATTATTTCCATTCAACTGCCTCTTCTTTCTTTCTTTCTCTCCTAGACAAAACCAACAAAGCAGGAGTAATAGCTGGTGTCATTGTGGGAGCCATTTTGGGATCTATATTAATTGGTGTGATTGTATATTTTATATGTGGTAGGAAAAGTTCCGAGTCATTTTCCCACAGAAGGCTTTATGACGATACAAGGAATGACCCAGGTAAGGAACAGCACAAGTGTTTTGCATAAGAACTTTTTTTTTTTTTTTTAATATCTGCACAGAGCTGCTTAAATAGTCTGGTCTTACTGAATTATTAGGAATTATATCATCAACTCCTGTCAAACTAGTTTTCAACTGATAGTATTCTTTTTACATTTTAGCTTAATCAATGTTCCCCTTAACTCTATGTCTCCTCCTTAAAAGTTATTTTTTTAACCTCTGAAGTATCACAAAATATTGTATTTAGTATCAGTGAACCTGTTCAAAGAATTGCAGGCGAGTTCAGAACTACAGTTCAAAAGTGAAACTTTGATTAACTGAAAAAGGCCAGACTCCTTACTCATCCAATTTCAATTACAGAATGAGGGATGAAGCTATGTCTGTTTTTAGAAGTAAAAATATTTTTAAGAGGTTTAAAAAGATTGCTTTTGTCTTCTCGATGAGTATGTATAAACTTGCATTAAAGTGTAATCTCACAGTCTCCAAACATTTATATAATGTTCCTGGACTTCATTTTTAAATGTTTAAACAAACACTGAGAGGCTAAACATACTTTTTTTCTCATATAAAATCAAACAAAAATAAAACTCTGGCAATATGCCCTTTCTGGCTTAAATGCAAGGAAGCTGCCAGAACATCAGATTAGAAACTAGCTTTGAAAGTTGACCACCCATGTAGTGTTGAATAGACATTACTGGGAGAACATGTTATCTTCAGAAGATCATGAATCAAGGCCTTCATCTTTTGCTCTCCCATACATAAGAAAGAGGTTAACTGGATTTAGCTGCGAGGGACTGCTGAACTAAACCATGAGGTATTCAGTGTATGAGGATAAGAATCTTTCAAACAATGTATTAAAAAATAATTATGTTTTCCTTTCAGTTCTCCACTTGGATAACTCACTTGGACCGTACGATACAAGTTTTGGTTGTGCGACAGATAACAAAACCAGCAGAGCAGATAAGGCAGAGGAAGACAACGCCGGGTGCCCATCCGATGGCATTCCTATGGCTGACATGTCACCGTCCCACCCTTCACCATAATGCTTGCTTCAGATTATATTCTCACCTGTTATCTACACGCTTTCATTTTTTCCAGAATGACTTGGCAGCTGTTCTCTTACAGCCACTACTGTGCAAACAATGCCTTGGAAAGCAAGGGGAAAATCACAAGATACACTGATACGCGACAGGCAGGACCTAGTAGCAGAGTATCACTCTTCTACTTTGCAATTAAATGATCAACCTATGGTTTTCCTGGAAGGATATTATACTAGCTTTCTTAGAAATAACAAACAAATAGCACCCAGGTAAATTTCTGCCTTGTGTAACTTTGGTCAAGAATGCAGACATTGTAACAGAGCAAAATTTGTCTAGGATTGCAATGATATTTTAGCATTAATACAAGAAAATCACAAATTTAACTACCTTGAGGTGAAACTATTCTGTTCAAATATAATTTCTATCTGATAAATGATGCAGGACAAGACAAGGGGAAATGGGTTTAAACTGAAAGAGGGGAGGTTTAGATGAGATATTAGGAAGAAGTTTTTCACTGTGAGGGTGGTCAGACACTGGAACAGGTTGCCCAAGGAAGTTGTGGATGCCCCCTCCCTGGAAGTGTTTAAGGCCAGGTTGGATGAGGCTTTGAGCAACCTGATCTAGTGGAAGGTGTCTCTGCTGATGGCAGGGGGATTGGAACTAGATGATCTTTAAGGTCCCTTCCAATCCTAACCATTCTATGATTCTATGATTTTCCCCATTCTACATTTGTACCTTTCTCAGTGATTACTCGGAGGTTCAAGTTTGCTGAGGAGAATGGAACTACTGAGTAACAGACTACATTTAACCTTTAACTATGATGACACAGAGTTAAAATCACTATTGAAGGGAAAAAAAGAGGATAAGCTTCTATTCCTCTGTCAAACTGAACTGCTGTTTGCATTGCAGGCTAGTTCTGTAGAAATGACGTAAAAGGTTTTAGTACAGGTTAGATAGAAGAAATACTTAACATGAAAGGAATGGAATTATCTCTGCCATGTATATAGATACCTTAAAAAGCATGATCTGTTTTTTTCCAGCTAAAGAGTAAAATTATGGCCGTATAATGCAAATAATTGCACAGTTTATCTGTCTGCAATGACCAGACATCTCTAAATAGCAAGAAAGAACACAAAAAAGGCATAGCTGTAAAGGCATAGAATAAACAAAATAGAATACAGATAAAATAACTACTCACGTGGGATACATGCTTGTTACTATGACCCTGTTAAAATGCTTTATTTAGTGTGGACACTGTGGATCATGTTGATGAAGTTACCTCGCTAACTGTCTCTGAATGGTGCAATGAGGGTTTATTTGTTATGTGAGTAAATTACATGCACACACACCCCAGAGTCACACTGCAAATGAGTAAAACACGTATTTACTTCCAAAGATTAAGGAATTAAGTGCACATGTGCAGTGTTGCCATTCCTACATGGTCCAGTCATGAAAACAGCACATTTCCCATCAAAACCAGAACCTGATTTCTAACATTGTATCCAGCACATTAGATAGCAGACCGATAATCACAGACACATTCACCTGTGTTAGGTGAGAGAATCACTCTGCTGCTTAAAATTAAGAAAAATGTAATGTTCAGTTTTCATCTGCCTTAGCACATATTATGTCATCTTTCCTGATAATGATAAAGCAGCATTGCATAAGCAAAATTCCTTTTTACACTTGAACCTCGGCATCAGCTGCCAATTGAAAGAGCTCTCTCTGAGGAGAACTCAAAGACAGAGATGAAGGGATGCTAAGAAACTACCAGCGCTGCCTACATTAGTAACCATATAACCAAGTGCCATATATTTTAGGAATTTATGAAACTAATTATTAGTAATCGCCAAGATATAACAGCAAGATTAGGAGCCAATGAAGAAGTATCACTGAGGTAAGCAAAGTGTGCCCTTCAGTTATATTTATATCATGCTAATTTTTAACAATCTAACTGATTTTTGTATGTATGTGCATGTGCTTCTGTTGTCTGTGTACCTCTCTGACGTTGTGCTGTTGTTTGTATATTTTTTTACCAGGCCAGCCTCCAAAATTCGTGACATTTTTTCATCCTTCACTTTATGTTAAAATCATTAATGCTTATTCATATATATCACATAAATAAAGCTGTTGTGTGCAATTTGACTCAATCTGGCTTGAATTCAGACAGTTGTATGTATGTGAGCTGGTGTTATTTTCTCAGTTTACATAGACAAACATTTACACTGGTAAAATTAACTATCTCTTGTCCTAATACCAGTCTTCCCCACTTTTCCCTTATACTTCCCTCTAATTAGCTCTCACAAAAACATTCACATTTATTCTATAAGAATTCTCTACAAGAAATTATTTTTATATTGACTCTAAATCAGTAAATTGACCTATGTTTGCCTCTAAAAAGACTTCTACCTGCATGATATAAAATTCAGGCTTAAAAACATTCAAGATGCTAAAGACAGTAGTTATATTAACAATAAAAATGTGTTATTTTCAGCCACTACTAGCATAAAAATTGAAGTTGATGAAAACAGGAAAAAAAAAAGTTGTGTGACAAAATCATAATCCTTCTTTAAATTTTATCAAGAACTATATCATATAAAAGGGTCAGATAAACTAAAAGTGCAAAACAAATAAAAACGTACTTACCCCAAATTGCCATGAAAATAGCAAAGAAGACAGTCCCTCCATTATCAAACAAATGTGTAACCTGAATAGAAAATTAATACATCAGGATCAAATAATATTGCCACGTTATCTTTTGTCCCAAAGAATCCCAGAGTACAGAACTGGTGGCAAAACCTAGAAGTTAAGCGTTCTAATAAGAAGTCCTACTTGAATGTTTCTTCTACCAAGGTTTGTCTCGCTCTGTCTTTCAGTGTAACTTTAACACTAGGTTTGCAGACTGTCAGTTAATGTATCTCCAGTCTATTTGTTTCACAGACACCAAGAGCTGCTCTGCCCATGTCCAGACAGGTTAAAAATTCCTCCAGAGTTCTTCTCACACCTTGGGTCAAATTTAACCTTAACATTTTCTATTTTAAGGTCTTCATAAGCTTAAATGAATTGCCTTTCAACACTTGTAAGATTGCCAATTTACAGCAATGTAATTTATCCAGGGATAACAGGCCTACATTTCTTCTAATGAAAGGTGGTTTAAGATGTTGCTGAGCATTAATAAGCAAAGCACAGGCTTCAAATTCCTATGTGGAAAAAAAAAAAAAAAAGCACAAATAATTATAAAATAATGGAGAAAACCAACTTATCATCAACAGGTGTATGTTAGAAAGAGGGTCTGAAGAGAGAGGAACAAGAAATTAAAAAGTGCTACAAATGACTTTGATATGTATCATCCCCAAATCAGAAAATTCATAGTGATTTCCCACTCTTCAAAATCAGAAGAGAATGTTTTGAAATAGAATATTCTTGAAAAGACTTTACTTGCATTGCTGTTGACTCTGTTGCTGACTTAAGGACCAATTTTTAAGCTTTCACCATGAAAAGAAACCTGTCGTTATGCCAATGGAAGGACACAGGTAACCAGATTCACTTTTGTTGTACTGTGACCTTCTCTTACATCTGAAGTTACACTGGCCAGCAGGGATTTTCTGCACACGAGCTGTGCTGGGATGCGGGAGCTGACAGCCCACCTTGGGCAGGTTACCTAACCTGGGAGAGCTGCCTGCTGCAAGAACTCATCCTGCTGACAGATGTCTATTCTTCTAAAGAAGAAACTGGTATTATTGATTCTGCCTACCCAATTAAGAAAACTACATCAGGAAGGCAGAAAAAGTTAATAGAAACAGTGTTGCTTGCTTCTATTTTATTTCTTATTGAGTAAAATTTTTATAATATTGTGAGAATTTATTAAAAACATATTTTATCTGTATATCAGTGTTTTTGTTTTTTTTTGTTTTGTTTTTACTATTCTGAAATGGGAATTGGCTATTTGGTATTGGATATCAATAAATCCAGTATGTTCCCCACATGAATCATAAAAATTGTAAATACAAATATCTCTTTAGCTTCATTTTTATTTTGCTTCTGTAAAGGAAAACACAAACATAATGGATATGAGACAGAAAATGTGACTGGTAAAGAAGAGCAGTGGAACAAACCTGATGAACATTTTCAGTTTTGAATGTTGATCTGTGTGACAACGTGATTATAGATATTCTGCTCAGTAAAGAGAGCATCTTTCCAAAGAAATATGAAATAAACCAACCATCCAAACCTAACCCAGGACATTAGAGTTGCTAAAAGTAGAAAATACATATCTGGCTCCTGATCTAGCTTTGTCTTTATAAAAGCATTCAGGCTACAGCATTTCAGCATCATGCTCAGAATTAAAATTTGACTGTCTTAAAGGCTAAATGCCCGCAGGCCTCTAAGCAGAAGTGAAAGACTGTAGTGCCAGTCCACCAGCGTACCTGACTGATGTTGTCATCATCATAAGAGACTTCAGGCACTTCAAATCCACCCTGAACCAACACCCAGCCCCAAGGCCAGAGGGCAAGGTGTGCTGGGCACAGAACCAGCCCAAAGAGCCCCAGTGCACCACCCTCATCACCCACAGATCAAAGAGTCCATTTAATGCTAAGGAGAATGACAGCCTGGGCATTCAGCAACTCAGATTACAACTCAGGTATTACCTGTCTTTCCTTTAAATTATAAACTTCACTTCAGTGTGGCATTTTCAAATGGAAATGGAATAAAGAGGGAAGGGATGAAAGAAATGGGGAGTAATGAGAAAGAAGAAGGCATCTTTTGTATTTTGTCTCCAGCATTACAAAAAACTTGGCAGAAAAAACATTTGAAGTATATGATTTTTCTGGCATTAGTATGTTCTGTCTGAAGTGTTCCTCTAAAGGGAAACTTAACAGATACTTAAGAAAGAAACTCTGACAGCAGTTTTAATGACATGAAATATGAGCACAAAGCCTTACATAAATGAGGCAGGTCCCATGACATAAGCAGGTGCATGGAGATAAACTTCACTTAGAGGAACTCGCTAATTAACTCAACGCTTATGTAACTTGTATACAATGAGATATTTGAATGAATGATTAAAATATTTATTCCAGAACAAGGGTGCCAGTGCTTGGAAAGAAACAGGAATAGCTTCCCTTGCATATCAGCCTTGGTGGTGTGCAAGGAAGACAGATAAATAAGTTCTGTTCCCACAACAACATAACCAGAGGGACAAGCTCCATTGCAGGAACAAGAAAGTCACCAGGAAATGCCATGTTCTTTTCCCAGACAGCAGGTCTGATGCCTTATTTTTAAATATGTTAGCTCCCCTTATATTGCTAACAGTACTTCGGACAGTACCAATGAGCTTTTGATTTGAAATCAGACTGGAGTTTTCTAACATCACAGATTGTTTTCATTCACTAATGTGGGTGCAGCCACAGTGGCAGTGCTGACACATGTTTGGATATGTGCTGCTCAACTCAAGCAACACGGTGGCACCCAGCGGGATCACAAACCCTGCTGAAACCAGACATTTCCTAGCAAGAGGGTAACGAGTGAAGCTGCAATGAACTTTTCTTTAGAGAAAATGTGGTGAGTGAAGGCACTACAGTTATAACCTCAGAGTTATAAAAAGCCTCGCTGAGCTTTTTGGTTTTTTTTTATTTTTCTTTGCCATTTGAACAGCCAGATGGTTATCCTATTCCTTCCCAAAGAGAAGTCTGTCTCTCCTCCACTTGGGGGAGATCCAGAACAAATAAATCCTGAAAGGAGACAATTTTTGTTTGTGTTCTATGTTCCAAGCTCAGGTTGATCCCTTTTTCAGAGCAAAAGCATTGGCAGGAAAAGTTGGGAGCTTACATTAATTTCCCTAATAGTTGCAGGCATCAGAAAAAGCGTGCCTGCGGAGATGGCATACGAGTGGTTACTGCTGGTCTTCCTTGGCTGTCATCCGAGTTTGTTTCAAAGGGACAGGTTTGAAAATACATGGGAGTATGGATGGGCTGCTACATTTTTTCTGCTGCAATTAATTTTTCACAATTATTAAAATGTGAAATTTGCATAATTTAAGCACGGGATGTTAGTGTACATATAAGAAAAATCCTGCTGCTTATTAACTGAGGATGTTGAAACAACAGGACCTAAAGTTGAAAGGATGCCACAATATCAAATGCTTTACTCAGCATTGGTCCTATCTATACCAAATGTTGAAATCTAACACAAAAATTGATGTTCTCTCTCCCATTGCTGCAGTGTTGTTGCAATGCCGTGGTCCAGAGACAATCACATTTTATAAATACAGGCTTCTGAGCATGATTTATCTTATGGGCTAAAGACTTCCAAGAAAAATGCCAAGGCTGCTTTTTCAGCATTATGAACATACCACACATCAAAATATATTGCTCACTTGAAAACACTGTGTGTATACAGAGGTACTTGTGATTATTTAGGTTTGAAGGATAGCTTCTTGTAGCAAAATATTTAGTTGTGTAAAATCTTTGCATTAGTTTGACAGAGTAAAGCACATCACAGGCACATTAAGCTAGAGAATTCCTTTAGGAGGAACAGAAATTCAATTACAAAGTAAGCAAGGGAAACAGAGTAAGAAATTGATTGTAGGGGAAAGTAGGAAATGCCTTCCAAGAAAAGTTTTATTACTCAGGGGACTTTATAAGTTGATGAAAATAATAAGAATTTAGGAAGGAAATGCTCACAGAAAGTAAAACAAATTTTAGAATAATCTCTGATCATTTCTTTAGACAAAGATTATCTTGATAGCAATAAGACAGTAATTACCTTGGCGTATATACAGCTTTCATTGAGTTTTTGTAGTGTGCAATTGCGTTCACACATAGGGCACATGATGGTTTCATTTGCCTCGCAGATCTCTTTGCTTTAGTATGAGACAGAAAAATAAAGGTTATAAAAAGGCTTTTAGCATTCTTAAGATTTTCTGAGGTTATGCCATTTGTGGTCCCTATTTGTTAACAGTATGCCTAACACCACAAAACCAGATCAATAAAATAAATCAAAACTGAGTGTTTGGGCCTAATCCCAAACCAGTAACCTGAAAATTATGGGCCCTAGAGTAGTATGCAATATTTTTGGGCATCACGCTACACTCCTCACACTTGTGAATACCCCATTCTCTCCCAAATATCACAAACAGAAGCATAAAACCTTGTTCACTACCTTCCAATCCATTTACTGCATATTTCTCTTACTGACATAGAAGATACCAAATGTTAAGAGGATGGACATCACTGGTATAACTACACTGATCTCAATCAACTGACCCCAGTTTACATCACCTGAAGGTCTGTTCCACAGGATGATCACATGCACACTCAGATTACTCGGTCACATGTAAAAATCTACTGACAGGGATTTTTGGCAGCAGTATTTCAAGTCTTTGCGTTTTTATTTCCTACAGAAGAGCTTATGTATAGAGTTAGTTAAACCACACACACACACACACTTTAATATCCTATTTTGGGGGAAAAAAATTACATTCTGATATTTAAGGATCCTAAGATTAGGAAGATTAAGTCACTGTCTTCACTAGGACCATTCATATTCAAAACACAGTACATAATTAAGTGTCTTAACAAAGGCAAAACAGAATTAACAGAAGTGCAAAAATGAATTTTAAGGCAAATTTTAACTGCAGTGAGTAAGCTTCCCAAAGAACCTCAGCAATTGCCCTTCCCTATTCTTTAGCAATGCTGACATGCCTGAAATGATCCTATGACACACTAGAAAAGTACCAGTATAAAACAAATGGAAAATCGTTACTAATTTGTTTTAATAAACATTGCATTTTCACTCTCCTACTCATAAAGGCCGAATTTAAACTTCTAATGCTCTATGGAAGATTATGCTTAATTCCAAATAAGTGCATCTATAAAATCCTGTCTGACATAACAGTAAATAGTAATAAGAGATTCCGGTTGCCTAGATGCCACTTTTGTAATCTTCACTCCACATAACATCAGAATCGCTAATTCTCTGAAACCCTACCACATAATGTGGATCTGACAAAGAAATTGTCCTAAGTAACCCTTAAGCCAGAATGAGCACAGTCATTTCAGAGTTGCAGAGTAACAGAAATCTTACAGTGTGCCACATCAGATCATTTTCTCGCTTGCATTTTCCTTCAAATGATTAAGCACAGAAAATCGTATTTCAACCATATGTTACAATGGTTTGGCAATAATACAAACTGTTGTCACATGTAAGGCCAAATTGTACTGTACTTTGAATTTAAATTCAACATTAAAGACGTTAAGATTTTCTGTATCTCAAGTTAAAACCTTCGTTTGTTTTTAATAACATGCAGTTTCACAAAATTATACCGACAGTGATAGGTCACATGCTTCGGCGCTACTCAGCAAAGACAATAGCGTTCGTTACACAAGCGTTTGTGACAGGTGCTATGTAAACTGTTACTGCTACTCAAATCTTCAGTATAACAGAGCAAAGTAAAGTTTCTTTGTACTGTCCTCACTTATATATCTGAAATCTGACTACAGCACATGGTGCAAAGACACCTCGAGCTATGCTGTGTTCATGCCCAGCCTTTCCTGTCTGACTGACAACAAGGGGACAACTTACAACAGCGATAATTAATGGTATGTACAAACCCATCAAACCCAAACTCTTTAAAACCATTAGATTTATTTCTACATAGACAAATCAACATGTAATAGCTTAACATCTAACTGGAGAATAAAGACAGGTAATAGTTAGGGCACATAATTTGTTGAAACAGAAGAACCCAGAGGAAGACACTTCTACAGGACTATTGAAGCCCTTCCATTTGACTCCCAGTTCAAATTTCCCCCAGTGTAGTGCAGGGAGGGCAAATGGATCAAAACATAATTGACGATGTATGAAATAAGAAATAAAAATTCATGTTCCACAGTTTTGTTTCCACACTGCCATAATGCCCTGGCACTAGTTTTAAATTCCTAATTGTCACTGGGCTTCCTGAGTCTAGATTTTGTCAGAATAACGTACCCGACTCCATTTCCTCTTGCCGGCTGCTGAGTACTGCATTTGCATACTGCGGTAGCTGCAGTGCTCAAAATCAAATGATGTATTTTAAAACTGTTATGGATGTTTAGCAGTTTTCTTTAAATAACTGTAGAAACACTAGATAAATAATCTCACAGTCCCAGAAGATGGCAAGACTAAGAACACTTAGGTTGTGCAGTCTGTCTGCCTGCTAATGGATGACTCCTCTCTGCTCTAGGTAGGAGGTTTCTGTCAAACCCTCACTAACCCCTTCCAGGCTAAATAAGCAAATACAGCAAGGAGCAGCATCTGTTCTCACTGGTCCTTAGAATTAGTTAAGTACACAAGGTGATGCAGAAAACATCTACATATATTTTTATCAGGCCAGTCACAATCAGCTTGAGTTAGTTAAGCTCTGTTCTTGAATCCACGTCTCACAGCAGGTTTTACTAACTTGGGCATATCAATGCACTGATACAACAGTATTGTGTCACAACTAACCAGAGGGACTGCAGAGTCACACCATCAAAGGCAGAGAGGCCTTTCTGCCCAGAGTTAATACATCCAAATTGCAGATGTTCTGGGGCTGCCACAGAGCACACAGATAGCTATTCTGCATTAACCCATTTGAAATGAGCACTGGCTAATGTAAGCTATAATGAATACATAAATAATCGCTTTCCCTTATAGGTATCTTAGGGCTTACATGGTGGATCACCTAACTTTCAGGCTCTTGCTTCTGGAGCATATTCGTGAGCAGCTGATGGGCACTTTGGAGCTCTATGCAGCACAGCATGACACTGAGGCATCTCAGGATGGGACCCAACACAACCAGCCTCCATGTGGAGCAAACTCAAATCTGCATGTTTTGTCTGCAGCTGCTCAATGGCAGTCCATGGGGAAAAAATTAGGAAAGGAAAACATGAAAGCCAGCCTACCTCTGTGCTCCTGCAATTTATACCCCACAACCTTCAGCAAGCAAGATATCCATATCTCTCAGTTAAAAGAACTAAGCAGGAATCTTATCTCCTTCTCTGGTGAAGCGTATGTCATATATAAGCACATAATAGTTTACAGTTTGAAAAAAATTAAATTCTTAGAAATTCTGTTATTTCTCTTCCACAAGGAGTCCCTAAAATATTAAGCAACACCCCGATAACAGTAGATAATGGCTTTTCGTCCCCCCCTTGTTGAAGTTGTGCCATTGTACATCTGAAGAATAAAACCTTCCCAGTTCAACAGTGTTAGTCCCTGTGCTCTAAGAGGCTGATCCTCTGCTTTACATTACATGCATTACATTTTACATTTATCATGCAAAACAGTCCTAATACAGAGAACAATATGCTAAAGATAGCACAGCTTCCTGGATGATAAAATTATTGCATTTAATGCAGTTTGAAGTTGTAAGTCTCTCAGGAGTTTGCCGTACAAAAGCAAGCCTATAAAAGCCTTTATTATAGCACTGCAGAATAAAATAACTCACTGTGAAAGAGAAGATAAAGACAATTCCATAAAGAAAATGTAAAATAGTCCTGCTCAAGGCCCAAGAAACACCACTCCCTATGAACTCTGACTTCAACTATACCTACAGCCTGAGCATCCAAACTGCTTGGACCAACACTTACAATTGTCAGAGCACTGATACTGTTGTGTCTGATGACATCTAATGGAAAACTTCGTAATAAGGGTGCGTCCTCTGAAACAGTTCCTAAAAATACAGGCAACACTTAACTCCAGCACCCTCATCACTATTTCTAAGTTGACATAAACTCCGCTCAGAGCAAAATCACAACAGTGGGAATCCTGAAAACTAGCTTCATTTCACGTCCTTGTAATCTGCCCAAAGTTGGGTCTCCTGGTTGCACTTCACACTGACATAGTCAAAGAATTTTGTTAGGCTTAAAGTTTGCCACTATTGCCACTGGGAGAAAAAAAATACATAGACAAAAGTTGAAGCTTAGCAAATATACTAAACTCTGGAAGTTACAGACAAGATGGAGGTAAAGAGGGAGTATGTCTGACTTTTTTCATCCATTAGCCTTGACTAGAATGACAACCATTGCAGTACCTGTGACATTAGAATCGATACTTGCAGACAGACATTTTTCCTTACAGACAGAATGGGAAATACTGTGGTGCAGTGGTAAGGGCACTTGTGAACAGTACACATTGATGCAAACCAGATATACCAAGTGGATACACTTGACTGAAGAACCCAGTGTTCTATTTGGTTATTTTTACATGATTACCATATCTGGAAAGTATTAATAAGTATAATAGTGATCTAAGTTGTGCCAGACTGTTCTTAACTTTCTACAGGCTACTATCATTTAAAATGGGATTTTACCTTACTTGGCTGGAATCCATTGTAAATAATCCATAGAGGAAAACGAAGAGCCCAACTAGGGAAGCAGGAATAAGCATTCCAGTGTACCATCCCAACCAGGCAAAATACAGTCCAATTTTTTCACCAAAATATCGCCTACATGAAAGGAAACACACAGGTTGTTTACAGTTAAAACTTACAGTCAATTCTATCTATCTCCACAGTAGTAGAATAATTCTAAGGTAGAACAACAAGTTTATGGCAAAATTACTGTCAGTTTACAAAAACATTTTATTTCAGGCTACCATAACATTCTAGTGACACTAACTGCAGAGTTACCAGAACATACATTTTCTAAGGATGTAACTGAAGTGTTCTAGTTTTCATGTCCTTGAAATGACTAAGTAGACGTACTAGTTGCAACACTATTAACTGTTGGACATTTTATTTGCAAACACTGAGATAAGAGAGAGAGATATATATATACATATGTATACACACAAAAAAAAAAATCTGGAAAGGGATAAAGTCAGTTGATATGACCTAAGTATTCCATTAGAAAAATCATTTAGATAGATAATCATGTAATATGATGTATTTCAAACTACTATTAGAGAAAGCAATGGATTGAAAACACAGTCTGAAGATGGAACTTTAATTCTTCAAAACTTGATTATCAGTTGCTAGATAAAGTAGCAGTGATCAGAAAGTCAGTCATGGATGATGTTATTTGATCAGGACAGAATTGTCTCATGGTACATGTTTAGCTCCACATCCTTCAGTAGAACAATATTGGGCACAATGATTGTTTATGTCTGTCAGATCAGGAATAAAAACTGATAGCAAGGAAAAATGCATTATTAGTATTCAGTGTCAAAGATGAGGAAAATATGAAACCAAACATCACAATTGTTTAACTCCAACAATTAGGCTGCATTCTCCCTCCAATGGATCTGGTAACACTGACTGACCATATGGGTAACTGTGTTTTCAAAGGTGGTCTCATGAGGGACAAGTTGTCTCTGATCAACAGACCACTTAATGGGTTTGTATTTTAAGTTTCACAATGCAAACTGTCAAGCAGTTGGATCTATGTGCCTTTCATGCAGTCTCATTTGAAATTAACAGCCCTGCACAAGAAGAAACTTAAAGAAATTCAGTTTTATCTGATCATACCAAATAGCTAAATTTTGCAGGAAAACATAAAGACGAGGAATTTACCAGTATGGTTAATGCACAGTTACCAGGTTGGCTGTATCATAGGAACAAGCTACTCTTCAAAGTACTAATACCTGATTAAATCGAGAGGCTGATATTTGTACCACATTCCCCACCGTGCCCAGCGCTCATATAAGAGGTGTCTGTGATTCTGAGCTCCGTGTGTTTTGATAGGATGTCTGCTTTTGTGGCTTCCCTGAAAAACATAAAGAAATAACAGCATATTACTGGGCACTATGAAAAATATATAAATTTCTTGGGTATTTGAATATAATTTTAAATGAGGTGTTCACTACTCTTAATAAATATGTCTCATATTATGGACACCTCTAGGACATGTCATCTGGAGCTAACAGGAAAACCTGACAGGAGAGGTATGGTTACATATGCTTCTGAAATGGCTGGTTTCTCTACAAATTAATGATAGAACCATATTAGTACAAGACTATTAAGAACTAATCAACTCTTTATACAGCTTCAAGTACAATGTTTCTATTTCACTAATATATGCTTAATTGTATGCTTTCATCTAATTTTCATGAAATTTTTGCAGGATCTTTTTTTCTCTCCTATAAAATTTTAGAAATTTCTGGTATGTCAGCTCGGTTCTCCTCCCTAGACATTTTCTATGACTTTAACTCCTGTTTAGAAGTATAGGAAAACATAGTCTTTCTGGGATACATATTTTCAAAGATGCTGGAAACATCAGAACTGGCATTATTTTGAAGCCACACAGGACTCTCAGAGACATTACAAGCAAAACACAGAGTCAGTCCATAAGAGAGTTCCAGTCTCAGCATTCCCACTGGGACTGAATTGCCACTCTCATTTGCTTGTGTGTCAAGCAAAAAAATCAAATAAAAATTAAGATTGTTCAACCACTAGCCCTTAGCACCAGTCAAGTAACAATTTTTAAGAGTGGCTTAAAACTGGGACTTCATTAACCTTAACTGAAACTTTGAAAAAGTATCTTATACCATAACAAAGTAATATACACATAAAATGGATATGACAGCATGGTTTTGACAGCCATGGAAAGCTTCACAGGTACTTCTGGTAGTATGGCCAGCTTTTCCCTGAAGTCAGTAGTGCACAGCTGAAGCGTTAACAATGATGTTCAATCATTTATCTAAAATACTTCTCTATATTCCCAGTATTTAATTAATAATATATTATTAAAAGAAAAAATTATCTGTAAAGCAGAGGTCAGTCCTTTCAAATGCGAGACCAAGTCACAAAATTCAGTGTGAGCAACCCCAGAGTTCACAGCTGCAATTTCCATGCTACTGATCAGCATTTAAAATGACTGAAGATGTGTGGCTTCTTTCTTTTCAATATAAAAAGACTGTCTGAAAACCCTCTGAAGTCAAACACAAGTTTTTCATTTACTTCATGGGTTTACAGTAGACTTTAACCCACTGAAGAAGATATAATTAACCAGAAGCTATCCAGGACTGTTCAGAAAAGACTAAATGGGAAATAATTAACCAGCCTCCCTAACTGTGATCAAGTGCATAAGCTATTAGCAAAACAGAACATTTTGTAGGTGGCAGGCAAAAATAATTTAATACAACTAATTGTGACAATTTGGAAAAATCTGTATTCTCATTAAGAACTCCACAGGCAATATCCAATTCATAAAAATAAAAAAGTATTATAATATTTTAGTTCAGTAAGAAAATGCTCCAGGAATTTATAGTAACACATTATATGAGAAAAATTTTAAAAGTTAATACTAAAGTAAGAACTAGAAACAAACAAACAAACTCAACAGATTGCACAGTAAAATTAACACTTTACAGGACAAAATTAAAAATAAAGTAGTATCTCAAAACATTAATGAAAGCTTCAATCTAAATATAAAGACAAATAAAAAATTAACCACGTTACCTCATGTGGTGGAAATGCTGCTTCGTATGTTCCATTATTTAGTAATCTATTAATACCTGAAAAGAAAAAAAGCATTAGTTCTGATATAATATTTTATACACATTTAATTTGAAGCAGTGTGAATGTTCAGGTTACATATTGAGAATGTAAGTGAATACTAGATGCTCAGGATGCTGCTAAACATGACAATAATTAATACTCCCACCAACTGTCTGCACAGGTTGTGCTGATCCCTCAAGATTTCTGGCTCTGTCAGACTACAACTTTCTGAAGGCTAATGTCTGGAACTCTTCTCTCAGGGTCAGGTGCCAGATCAAGTGTGAGAAGATGGTTACATTTATGTTGTACTCATCAGAGCATATGATACAGATTTCATGGGTGACCAGATGATCTGACATACACAGAGAGTGGTATGGACAGACAATCCTTGAGGCAGCAAAATCCCTGCAGGGGTAAAGCTAACCTGTTATTTTTAAATATAAACCAGCTGAAGGCGTTTGTATCAGAGCAGTGCTCTGCACCATACTGGCTACAGTGTTTTGGATCACCTCCTCGAGTCTTCCTAAAAACAGATTTGTTGTGCTAATAAAGCACATTATAAATAATAAATAACCATTAATAATTGTAATAAAAAGAATCAGTAGCCTGTAAGAGCACGTGCATAGCCGAGTTTCCCCAAGAAATAAGTACTTATAACACAGTTCAGATTTGTCCATTCAAATATACAAATTATGCTAAACTAATCTCATAATGAAATTTGCCATTATCAACTTGAAAGGCATTAGATTTGAACCCTTGTTTTCTATGTTTTTCTTACAACTGTTTCTCTTCAGAAACTCAAGCAACAACTTTCTGAAATTTCCATCATCTTCCATCAAGTATAATGTTTTAATCCGTCTATATATATTTAATTCTTAATTAAATTCCTGCAAAGAAAATAGGAAATAATACATACACGGCCCATCCATTGCAAATGAAAATGCATAGTTAGAACCCTAAAAAAATAATACTGGAATAGGAGTGTCAATATAAACTGAATTTAGTTTTCAAGTCAAATGCCTCTGAGCTGCACGGAGACCTCAAATAAGTTAAGCGTAGCTCACACTGATTCTGCTGGACTGGAACTGCTGGGTAGCAGCAGAACTACTAGGACCAGTCCTTGAAAACACAGTTTTTTGACATGTATATTATCTTTATTGTGGCTCTTGATCATGTAGTTATTGTAATCTCTCTAATTTATTTTAAGGAATGAGTGATTAGGTGAAAAATATTGTCAGTTTTCACTGAGTTATTTAAGAAAATTATTGATGTGACATTCCTTCAACTCTCTTACTAAATGAAAAAAGAAAAGATTTCAAGAAATAGCAAAATTAATTGAGTTTACTCAAATGACACTTTTTCAGACAAGTAAAGATATAAAATTTTTATAGTTTCAGGTTAGGAAAAAAATACAGCATTCTCACCCATTTTAGATTTTCCATCTTCATACTTAGTTCTCTGTAGCATGTGATGCACGATTCTACTTCTTGTGGAATTGCTGAAGAAGCTGTCTTTGTTGTTTATCGTAAAACTATTAAAATAATGAATGTCTTAATATTCAAAGCAATGCACAGGTGTTACAACGTAGCTGCTCAAGTGTTTTCTTCTTGCAGTGATTTATTGGATCTTTACCCTCTTGGTTACTGCACAATATATGATTTTTACATCCCTAGAGCATCTTCTCAGCTCCAATAAATTTTCCATCATCACAGACTATTGTTGGGAAAACAGAGCAACTAAAACTAAATAATAAAAGAACCCACTACCTAGTTCATTTCTGTTCTGGATATAATTGATTAAAAAAAGACCTTCAGAAGCAATGGTTGTTCTCAAATTCAGGTTACGTAGGAGCTGGCAGATGTCTGTTTCATGGAACTATCAAAACTATTTTTTAGAAAAAAAAAATAAAAAAATCTCCATGCACTGGACACTTGAGTAGCAGCTCCACAACCACTTTCCCTTAGAAAATCCTAGGATGGAGCCAAATGAAGCATCCTATCCCAGATGGCTCTGGATTCCGGATGCCAAAAGTCTGGCATGCAGGAGCTTTTGTCTACTCAGCTGTGCCAAAAGTGACACTATTACAGTTGATAACGTCAGCTGAGCTGGTTGAGAAATAACACCAAAACCAGACAATTGATTCAATGTAATACAGTCAATTCCTGAAAAAATCTGAGATTATAGTACAATTACTCTGTCTTTCCAGAGTAAAGTCAGTCCACTAGAATATAGCTTCTTTAGTGAGAAGGAAAAATTCCTAATTTACACTTCTACTGCAAATTAATTTTTCTCTCCTATAAGAATTACCACTTTAAAAAAATGAAGAAACAGCCAGAATTTTAAAATCTAGCTTTTTGGGACCTGAAAAAAACAAACTATGGCACAGTTTAACTACATCACCATCAACATGCTGATTTGAACACATACAGTTTTTATTTGGCATATATATATTCACACTTTCAGAGAGAAAAGCATTTTTAAAATGAAGATCTAATAAGAAAGAAGAAAAATTATCACTGGTTTTAGCTTGCCTCCAGGTGTTCACAACTACAACATCTGTCTCATGTTTTGCCTAAGTAAAATACGTAACTAGGCAAAGCAAACTTGAGCAAGTATTCGCATTCTGTTATGTTATGTAATGTAAAGAAGAATTTATAAACCAAAAAGGCAGTGTTCATTTTTCAGTCAAATTTCTGCCTATACTACTGAGTGACCATCAAACAGCAAGTGACAGAGAGTAGATTTTGGCTTTAAAAGAAAACGCATAGAAAATATCAAATATACTGGGTATTTGCCAGTGACCATCTGTTAACGGGCTGCCTCTATGGCACTTGCTTAGAAGTGAGAAAATAAAAAATCCTTGTGGTCTCTGGCTCTGCCTTTCCGGTTCCAGCACTTACTGGTGTATGCGTGCACGGCTAAAGGGTGCTGTGTAGCAATCTGTTTCTTCCAGATCAGGTAGGGCCTCCTTATCAAGCTTCATTGGATTTCTGGGCAACCAACTTTTCAGTTCTCTCATATTCCTCTGCAAACTGAGACAGTAAGAAATCAGATTTATATGCTCTCACTTGCTTGTTATTTCTATCTCCAGCATTGCATATTTAGCGATATCATACTAGAAATGAAATGAAAGCAGGAAATTTCCACATTAACTAAAAGAAAACAAGGAGTCAAAGAGCAAAATGAATAGCATTTATTTGTGATATAACTTGCTTTACTAGAGCACAATTCATCCTAAAATTAGTGGAATTATGGTTTGCGATGTGACTGCAGTATTGAGTCTGGAGGAAAATAATTTTCCAAGGTAGTTTTGGCAGAACTGTGGATGCTTATCCTTTACTCAAGAACATATCTAATTACTTTCTCTAGCCCCCCCAGGACAAGGAAAGTGCAACTCCTCCTCCCTCTTTTACCTGGCAACTTAGAGACTAAGATTCATAAAATTTGAAAGTAAATATGAGACTACTCGGGATCAAATTTTTACTGTTTTCTGATTTCAGTAAAGCCTTCCTCTGAAAAATATTTCCTCAAAATCCAATGGCTGGTATTGGCTTAAAAAACAGTACAGCTAAACATCAAATAAAGTATACATTACACAGATATGATTATACATTATTTAGACAAAAAAAATCTAGGTATGACTTCCTGCAGTTTCCTAAAAACAGACATTATAAAACACAAAGAGAACATAATTTTTGTATCCTCAGTTAGATTATATACTGGTAACATAAAGGGCTTTCTTCTGCTGGCGACTTGCCTAGTGTCTCAGGACATGGTTTACACAGTGGTAAATCTAGTGAAATGCAGTTAATTTTCAAGCAAATTCTAGAAGCTGCCTCCATATCACTTCAACTTTGCTCTCCTTGCTGACCTATATTTTTTTCATATTCAGCTGCAATGAAATATGGGTATTTAAGGAGTAGGTCTCATATTAAATGAGTGCTATATTATGACACTAAGCATATCAGAGATACAAAAATGTCTAAATTTTAGAAAAACATTCCCTAAATATTTCTTTTTTTCAGTGGGATTTGGGCCTTACTCAATAAATATGTATGGACACTATATAAAGCATATATATCTCCTATTCTCCAAAAGTATAAAGCTAAGTATCAGATTTTTTTATCCGAGGTGAATACTTAATTGCCTGTGCTAAGCAGAAACACAGCTACTCAATTCATAATTAAGAGCAATAAGTCATGACACAGTAAATTGCCCTCAGACAGCAAAGCCACCTTTGTGAAAATGTACCTCTTATCAACATCAGCAAAAAAAGTTCTACCCCATTTGACGCAGCATCAGACAGAAATCTAAGCCAAATGTGGGAACCAGAATTTTACATTTAAGTTTAAAATTCTCAGAATGTTCTCCTTGCTATATATTGCCAAAGTACCAGTGCACACTCTGTATGTAACTGGTACAGCAGTTGAGGGACACCACTCCATTTGACACTAAGCATTATGAGCCAAAGAACAGAAGTGTGTTCATAAAATTCAAACACAGAATACAGTTCCCAGGCAAGTATATCCCTTAAGTGTCTCCTTTACTCAAATAATACTGTGTGAGTTCACTATCTTTATTGGTTCCAGTGGAAGTTCTCTCCATACAAAGTTATACACAGTGTATATAAATACAATTTTCACTTTATTTTCATCATCTTTTTTTCTGCTGTACACATGTTGATTTTTTTTTTAGTCAAAAGCCAGGATTTTCTTTAATGAGGAAAATATGCAGATACATCAGGAAGAAGAACAAAAAAACAATGCATCTGGTTTCAGGTTATTATGAAATTATTTTTAAATTGGTTACATGAAAGGTCTTGATCATATTCCCCCTGCAAAAATCTAAAAAACTAGTAGATAATTATAATCTTAAATAAATTAGCTTTTGTTTAAAATTCATGTCTGCTCCTTTTAACATGCAAAGTAATGAAGAACAGCACTGGAATAAATTAAAAATTATGTCCACATTAAATTTACAATTTCTTTTCTGAGGCAAAAAGGCTTTTTATCTAAGGTGTGATTGCTTTTTTAAAAGGCTTTTTATCTAAGGTGTGATTGCTTTTTTATTACATCACTTATGGATCATCTCTCCAAAACTTAGTGCCTAGAGTATTTCAACTGAAAAGTACAGCCCTCCCATGTACAAAAATAATCTATCAAGAGAGACCTCTTTTCTTGGCTTACATTATTTTGCAGTTGAAGAAGAAACTGAAGTTTCATGGAGCTTTCATTCAAAGCGATAACAAATTTAAGACAAATTTTTGCCTTTAGCATTTTTACTCAGAGTGGCTTTCTAGGTCAAAAGTAGCATTTTAAATGGATTCCTGACTTAATCTATCCAATGTAGTCTATTTAATAAGAGTAAAAGCAGACAGAGCTGATCTGATGAGGTCACTCGTGAAGTCGGGAGTTCATGCAATGAGATTAAAAATGTCCCAGTGGAACAGTGCTGCAAAGATATGGGCTGCTACTTCAGGTACGCTCTTATTGAAAGCATTCCAGCTGGTGCTACTGCAACTTTATGTACCTTGGATTATGGGATGTTATTCTGAAACACATATATATTTTATTCTTAGGTATAAAATTGAATATTTTATGAAGATGCCTGTAATTTCAGCTTTGCTCAACTTCCATGCTCAGCTGTACTGTTCTATTTTGTTTGGCTGTTTGTTCATTTTTGCAGTTAGTCTAAAAATTCTTGCAGATTACATTTACTCAGCAGACTGTAATGTTTCCTTTGAAAAGATTTGTTGAAGGTTCTCCAAATACTGCTCTTAAGGAGTATGATAAAATTATTTCTATAGTTTGTTCCTATGAACAGAATTCAAGCTTCACAGGATTCAGTACAATGTTAAGAGGTTTTTTTTTGAAAGTACATAAATAGAGATACCACAGATAAGAAAGACAGTATACCAGTCAGCATTACATTTATCTTCTGTCCTTTCATTCATGCACATAATAATCTTTGGCAGAGTTTTTAAGGGACATTTATAGATATATACATCTACCATATAACCATGACAATAAATTCAGAGAAACATACATATCACAGCAGGGTCTAATATACTAGTGTTACTTCATATTCTTAAATCATAGAAACTCTATAGCCTTAAAAATTTACCTTTGATATACAAGGATTTTAATACAGTTCTTCATTGTAGCTCTTGTAAACTCTACTTAACTTAGAAATATTAATGAGAGATTTGAAAAATTACAGAAAAGCAGTTAATTTTGAAAAGATGTAAGATGCAAAGAAACAATGACAGTAGAAGTTGAAACGATGAGATGTATATGACAGCAATTTTAGAGTTAGCTTTCACTTTTTGATATAGCTGCTTTTTTCTTTTTTTTTTTTTTTCACAGTATTCCTTTGTGCACTGGATTATATAAAGTGCCAGAAAAAATATTCATAAAAGTATTCAGCCCCGGATTCTCACAAAACAAATCACAGGTAAAAGCACTTGTCTCAAATGAAAAATCAGTTTGGCACAAAAAATGTTTATTACTTGGTTCACAGGTACTGTGCAACTTCAGTTGCACATTTCAGACATCTGCCCTTCTAAATAAGGAAAATAAATTTATTTAGTATCTAGGACTCACCAGATGGATTACAGATTAAATGAGACAATTTTGCAGTAAAGCTTATTTTGCCTTTGCATTACAAAGCACCGCACTTAACATTTTTCATAATGCACATTAAAATGGAGTAAGCATGTGAATGACTGGGAAGAGGAAAAACGCAGTTGTAAATTTATGTTATAGACTGTTTTATTTAAATATATTTTATCTGCTTACATATTTAAAGTTTTCTCACTTTACCATTCAACAGTGCCTTGTCTATTTTTGTTAACTGATCATCTTGCAAATTGATATCATGAGACTACTTAAATTGTTCCTGAGTAATAATGAGAGCTCTTCATCACCTAAAGAAACATCAGGAGAACCTAAATCAAATGTAATCTCATCTCAAGATCCATCTCGAGAACACCCGTGACAGAAAACTCTTTTGAGAGATTTCCCTCATGTAAAAATTTTCATATCTTTTCTGTAGGTAATTAGGATTTACAAAACATCATTATGTCTGACTAGAGCAATGGGGAGTGATGACAGCTCACTGTGTCCCCCGTTCTCACCCCCCAGTTGCCCCAGTCTCCTTTCACCCACTGCCGTGTCCTCTTGTCCCCTTCTCCTGGCTGACAGAAGCAGCAGGAACAGCAGCAGCTGCAGGTGAGGTTTGCATGTGCCTGCCTCTCAGAGAGCTAAACAGCTTTTACTGTGGGGTACAAGTTATTCTGTCAGCTATCAAATAAAAATTCAAAACAGCTGTCAGTGTGTGGCATTGATTTAATCCTGATCACCAGGACAC
>NW_010316901.1:10363-14133 GCF_000700745.2 Antrostomus carolinensis | reverse complement strand
CTGTGATTCTGCGATTCTGTGATTCTGTGATATATATGAAATGTGGTATCACCAGATGAAAATATAATAGCAGTCTGCTGTCCAGGATGCATCAGTTGCCTCCCATCATGAGATAAAATCTATAAGTTGTTTTGCCCAATGTTTTGCCAATTGATGGGGGGCCGACAGAAAAGACACCGACACCAACCAAAAGAGTAAGCTTATTTTACTGATTACTTTGAGGTAATACAAAAAATAAAAATAATACAGTAAACAATCAGAATAAGCTAAATATATTGCAAAGCGACAACACAAGGTTAGGCAATTCATCTAATCATTACTACATAAAGTTAGCGATGGTGGTTAAGAAAGATACATCACCAACTGCCCTATTTACCATCATCCAGACCCACAGTCACAGGGGTTCCCCGGAGCAGCGAGGGTTTGGAGAACCTCTCCCCGGCAATTGAGAAATCCTGCGTAGTGTGTCCACCTGCAGATGAGGCCACCAAAGAATTGCTGCACGGGGGTCCAGCTTTATAGTACTCAATTACCAAACTCAGCAAGTCAGGATGACTAGCATTTTTCTTTGTGCAGAAACATCTGGCACATCATCCTCCAAGTTGGATTCCACCCAAAGCCTGGCCAGGACTCAGCGAGGAACCCAAAGGAGTATTTCTGTTCTTGTGGTTTTAACCACATGCTTCTCAACTGATACCTCTCTGGTTTCACCATCTATTTCAGTTCTTAACCAAAAACATTGTTGATTGCTGCTAAGAAGTTGCTGATTGCTGTTGCACTATAAATATTATAGCAAATATAATCTTACAGGGTCTGTTTAGAGGTCAACAATTAGCTTGTGCCTGTTACCCAGACCTTGGCATATCATAAGTATATAACTTATTTTCTTCTATTTGATTACTGGCAGAAGGAACTGCACCCTGCTGGCTGCGCTGCCCTCTCTGCCAACTACTTGCAGCGTAACCCTGAACTATCTTCCATGCCCTGTTGACTACCACTGGTGTAGCCTATAAAGGCCCCAGGGGTGTAGCTGCAATTCAAATAAACTCAAGCTTGTCCTACCCTTGAAAAGCTTCCCAGCTTCGACCGGGAGTCATCAGCTATCTCTGTGCTTATTGCTTCCTCCTTTAGTACAATAACTTTAAGCATAAGCCTCAGTCTGTTCCCAAGTCCACATCTGCCTACCATCCCACTTGCACTGGTGTAGGTTGGGGTAAGGTGTTGAGCATACCAAGTGTAAAGGTATACCTCTGTTTAGAGCAAAAATATTGTTCACATCCTTCATGTGAAGGCTATGAGGGGTTGATTCTCTATCCTCTAGTTTTACAGTATTCTTCCTGTAATATCTGTGGTTTTAAATATACAGTGATGCTCTTTCATCAGTATAACTTGATTTGTCATTCCTATATTATTTGCATCATGAAAATTCAGTGTCTCACTAACTACCGTATGAATAAATGATATTAATATTTTCTTTTTTTAAAAGACTATCCAGTTAATCTGCTTGATTTTCTGATTTCTGGAATTTGTGCAGGAATTTATATATTTGGTCTTGGTCTGGTTACTTATTTTTAAGTGCCTTGCTTAAATGCATCTTTGTTTCTTGAAACTAGTCATCTTTGTTTCTTCGTTGCTTCATCATTTTATGAACTTATACCTCAATTTTTATTTGAGGATTTTTAAAGACTTTTTTTATGATATCATGTTTCTGATGTAGACTGCATCAAACCTAAATATTTCCTTAGTTCCTAATAACAGGAAACCTCTCTTCTCTGTAGCTTTTTCTCTGTCACACATGGAGAGAGTGATTCTGTTGTCCTATGTCTTTCACTGGTCCTGCACATGTTACTCAATTAAGTTCTGAATGCAATGTCTCATAGAATCATAGAATCATCTAATGGTTTGGGTTGGAAGGGACCTCTAAAGGTCATCTAGTCCAACCCCCCCTGCACTGAGTAGATCAGATGTCCCTGCTCCAATGTAAGTTTTTGGTTGGTATTTAGTCTCCTGTGTTTAAACATTTAAATTGACTTCTAAGTCATCTCTCTCAATCATCTCAGGTGGCTCATCATCTCCTCATCACCATCTCTTCCTAGCACTCTCTAGGTTTATGTTTCATGTCGATATTTCCCTTCTCTTCAGCAACCAAAAGTCTTCTAGACTGACTTATCTCTATCCTGAAGGACTCATCCATGTTTCTGGTTCCCCGATTGGCTCCACTAAGGCTTGAAATGTAAGATTCTGGCTTTGAGGGCAACAGATTGTTGCATGGTCCAACACTTTAAAGGAAGAACTAAAACTGTCTTGTGGGTTTTAAAGGTATTTCCAATTTTGTATGCATAGTGAGAAGTAGTTTCATTTGGAACATTTGAATATTTTGCACCATATAGATCATGAAACACATCAAGGCACACAAAAAAAGTATTTAATGAATTCGATATGATCCTGTCTGATACAGCATTTTTACACTGCAGGACATTTCCATTATTATGCAGTTGTACATAAGGCATATGTGCAAGAAAATCTATTTAAATTAGAAGACAATTATTTTGATTTTGATGCAGCCATGGCTTTCCTCTGCTTGGCAAACTGATGCTTGTCCTTAGCTAGCACAGAGAAGGGCAAATTCTCAGTAACTTTTGCAGAGTTATACCAATTTACACCACATAAAAATACTGCCAATGCCTTCTGGGGAATAAGAGACCAATGCAAGTTCTCATCTGACCTTTCCAGGGAGGGCATTGTTAAAGATTTATTCCTTCCAGAATTCTAATTGCTGTCTTTTGGTGACCTTTTTGGATAATGGTGATGTTTTTCTCAGACTTTACAATGCTCTCAGGTAGGGAATTCCTTTGCTGCCCTGACACAGCAACTGAATTCTAATCTGCATACAAACTCCATCACCTCCTTTCTCAAGAATTTCATGTTGCAGTCCTGAACAAGAGGATATTTTTTGTGCAATTTTTTTTATTTTCCCCCATAGATGTTTATGGTGGTTTGGGTGGATTCACCCTTTTGCTTGCAGCCAAACACAGCCTGCTCTATCACCCTCCCGCCCCCCCCTCACCCAGGGAGTAGGGGAGAGAATTTGGAAAGAAGGGCAAGGACTCACGGGTTGAGATAAAAACTATTTACTAATTAAAAGAAAATGATAATGATAACAACAGTGATAACAGACTATACAACTGAGTGATACACAGTGCTCACCACCCGCTGACCAATGCCCGGCCTGTGCCAGCTAACGATCCCGCAGCTGAGTCGGTCCCGAACCGAAACCCTAGAAGAGTGAGCCTGAGCGATCCCCGAGAGAATACCCTGTCTTCCGGTCATCTCTGGTTAATATACTGACATGATGTGATATGATATGGAATATCTCATTGGCACATCCAAATGCCAGTTTGGGTTTTTGCTCTTCACTGCGTTTCCCCCCTCCCAGTCCTAATGCAGCTGTGAAGCAGCCAAACACCGTGGCCTTGAGCTACAGCAGCAACTAATAACATCAGTACTGTTATCAACGTTCTTCTCATACTAAGTCTGAACTGAAACACTGAAAGTAAAATACAGCTATTCTAATTACTAAAAAGAAAATTAATTCTATTCTAACAAAACCAGGACAATGCTTTATCTCTTATTTCTGAATCCTGAAAAAAAATTACCCAACTATGGATTAGACTAGATTTAGGAAAGTGTCTAACATGAGGTGAGGGTGGTGAGACACTGGAACAGATCACCCAGAGAAGCTGTGGCTGGCCCCTCCCTGGAAGTGTGTC
>NW_010316901.1:0-10294 GCF_000700745.2 Antrostomus carolinensis | reverse complement strand
AGAGAAGCTGTGGCTGCCCCCTCCCTGGAAGTGTTCAAGGCCTGGTTGAATGAGGCTTTGAGCAACCTGGTCTAGTGGAAGGTGTCTCTGGTCATGAAATGGGGGTTGAAGCTAGATGATCTTTAAGGTCCCTTACAACCCACAACATTCTGTGATTCTGTGATAAGTCTACTGTGATTTTAAAAAGCATATAAGCAGATGATGAACTGCCAGTGACCAGCTAATTAATTGCTTTTTGCTACACCTGTATTGACCTTGTTCTGTGTGCCTGGGCACCAGGCTTGGCCTCTGTATTGCATCTGTAGTGTCTACAGGGTGCAGATCACAAAGTGAATTAAGTTCCTTCCCACATCAAGATTTCTCCAACAGGCAACTATTAGTTTTGCTCTACATTGGAGACAGAAAGTTCCAGAGATTATCTGTATATGTAGTATGGATGTCCTGGATAGAAACTCTGGAGTTGATCAGCTTTATTGTTTAGATACACCCTGTTGTGAATCTTCTCACTATTCATGATGAAGCTGCCTGTTTGTTTAGATACTTAGGGTAGATCTGGCAACATTCATGTTTACAGCTTTATTGATAAAATTGGTAAAGCTTAAGCTTTTTGGTATTCTTTGGAGCTAGTACCTGTACTGCTTTCTGTAAGTCCAACCCATTTGTAAATGAAAGTTAGAAGGTAATATCATCCATTTTGTTATCTTTTCACTGTCAATATTATCTGACTCTATGTAAAACATTCCTCAGTGTGGTTCATCACTGCCCTAAAAAAGCAAAGATGGAGAATAAATAGAACATGGATTTATATAACTCATCATGTGAAAAATAAGTTTAGCACTTAATTACAAGCCAGAAGAATCTGATTCTTCTTGACATTGTTGCCACCTCTTAAAGCAAAATATTTATTTCTCCCCTTATCAGTTAAAAGTGTGAAAATTTATTTCCCATTACTGCATGCAAATACACCACAGAGTGGTAGGTCTACATTATTCCATCAAAGGGAAAGGCCTTTAACAATCAGTGACAGTGACTAGAGTGATTAATTCTGACTGCAATTCCCCACAAAGAAAACATAATAATTTTTACCAGGTAGCTAAAAACCTGGTATTTTAAGGAAGATTTTAGGATATCTAGCTACTGGTACAAGCTGATTGAAAGAATAACCTCAGAGATTCACCCTTAGCTCCATAACTTTCTAGGAATAAAACTACCATAACTGAGGAGAAACACATGAGATTGCAAAGTGAGGAGAGAAAGTTACAGAATCACAGGGTAACTCAAGCTGGATGGGCAATCGGGATGTCTCTAGTTCAACCTTTTGCTTGAAGTATGGTGACTCATTAAATAAGACCAGTTTGCTCAGGGCTTTAAGGAGTTGGATCTGGAAAACTTCCAAGGTCTGAGATCCCACAACCTCTCCAGACCTGGTGAAAATTTCTACTCATACCCAGTTTGAACCTCTCTTGTATCAGTGCATGCACATTATCTGTTGTTTTCCCATCACACACTACAGTGAAGATTTTGGCTCAGGTAGTAGGTTAGCTTTGGCAAACAGCCAAATGCCCACCCAGCTGCCCACATACTCTCCCTCCTCAGCAGGGCAGGGATAGAAAACAGGATGAAAAGTTTCATTGCTTGACACAAACAGAAGGAGATTGCTTAGCAGTTACTGTCACGAACAAAGACTCAGACTGCGGAGTCCTAATGCTTTATCCTTATGGTAGGAGGAACTACACCTAATACAGAAAAAAAACAAGTGTGAAAAAGCTGAGCAATAAGACTGATAAGAATGACAGTTAGACAGGCAGAAAAATTAGTGATAGTTTACAAACCATGGAACTGCTTGCATTTTGACACAGTTATTCACATTGAATAAGGGCAGCAGAATTGTAGAACATTTATGGTGATTGGAACATAGCTGTTAAAAGAGTAAGTTCTGTTGCCAAAATGCACGGATAAGACAAGCATAGTAAGATACAGTCATACACAAATGAGGCAGGAAAACAAAGAGAAAATAGCCCAATTTAAAAAAGAATGGGCTGAGGTCAGAAATTCTTTCAGGACAGATTGTCAGGAAAGTCCCATTAAGACTGTGTTTGGGATCTGATTCAGACAGTCATGCCACTTGACTGTGGCAAAAAGTCTTTTAATAGCTGTAATGGGTTGACCTAGGCTGGTCACCAGGTAACCACCAAGCTGCTCTATCACTCCTCCTCCTCAACTGGACAAGGGAGAGAAAAATGTGCTGAAAGGCTCATGGGTTGACATAAGGATAGGGAGAGATCACTCACCAGTTATGGTCACAGGCAAAACAGACTCAACTCAGGGAAATTAATTTTTTGTCAATCAAATCAGAGAAGGATAATGAGAAATAAAATCAAATCTTAAAACACCTTCCCCCCCGCACTCTTCCCTTCTTCCCTGGCTCAACTTGGCTAGCAGTTTCTCTACCTACCTGAGCTGCACAGGGGAATGGGAAATGGGGGATTGTGGTCAGTTCATCACCTATTTTCTCTGCCTCTCCCTCCTCCTCACACTTCCCCTGCACTGGTGTGGGGTCCCTCCCACAGGAGACAGTCCTCCATTAACTTTTCCAACATGAATCCTTTCCACAGACTACAGTTCTTCATGAACTGTTCCAGTGTGGGTCCTTTCATATAACCTTTCCATGGGATGCATTTCTTCAAGAACAGACTGCTCCATCATGAATCCACCATGGGGTCACAAGTTCTGTCAGTACACCTGCTGCAGCGTAGGGTCCTCTCTTGATGGGGTAACAGGTCCTGCCAGGATTCTGCTCCAGCATGGGCTTCCCATGGTGTAACCTCCTTTGAGTGCATCCACCTGTTCCAGCATGGGGTCTTCCATGGACTGCAGGGGGACATCTGCTCCACCATGGACCTCCGTGGACTGCAGGGGGACAGCCTGCCTCATCATGATCTTCACCATGGGCTGCAGAGGAGTCTCTGCTCTGACCTGGAGCAGCTACTCCCCCTCCTTCACTGACCTTAGCGTCTGCAGAGTTGTTTCTCTCACATATTCTCACTCCTCTTTTCTGGCTGCTGTTCCCCAGCAGTTTATTTTTCCCCTTCTTAAATATGTTATCACAGAGGCTCTATCACCATCACTGATGGGCTCAGCCTTGGCCAGGGATGGGTCCACCAAGGAACCAGCTGGCATTGGGTCTGTTGGATGTGGGGGAAGCTTCTGGCATCTCCTCACACAAGCCACCCCTATAGCCCCCCCACTACCAAAACTTTGCCATACAAACTCAATACAATAGTACTGGAGAGAAAAGTATTGCTCAGGTTGCTCAACTGTTGGAAACTAATTTCCGAGATACAGTTTGAAATCCAGGACAAGAAGGTTTTTGGTAGTGCTCATCATGTTTGTATGAAGGGTAAACAGTGGTTGGCCAGCCTGATAAACATCTACAATGAGATGATTAGCTCCATGAATGAGAAGAAGGCAGTGGATGTTGTTTGCCTTGATTTTAGTATGGCTTTCCACTCTGTCTCCTATAATATCCTCATTGACAAAAGAAAGAAGAGCTCTGCTGTTAAGATGGATCTCAACAAGCTGAAGAAGTGGGCTGACAGGAACTACTTGGAGGTCAAAAAGGAAAACACTAAGTCCTGCTCTGGGGACGAATAACACTATGCACTAGCATGAGTTGGGGACTGACTGACTGGAAGCAGTTTTGCAGAAAAGGACCTGGATATCCTGTTGGAAAATGAGTTGACCTTTAGATAGCAATGTACCCTTGCAACAAAGACCAACAGCATCCTGGGCTGTATTAGGAAGACTGTTGCCATCAGGTCGAGGGAGTGATCCTTCCCCTCTTACCCCTCACTGGAGAGACACATGTGGTGTGCTGTGTCCAGTATTGGGTCACCCAATACAAGAGAGACATGGACATGCTGGAGTGAGTCCAGCAAAGTGATCCAAAGGTAATTAATGGAGAAGGAGCATCTGAAAAAGGGAGACCCAGCAGAGAGAGCTGGGACTCTTTAACCTAGAGAAGACAAGTCTCAAGGGAACTGGGTCTCATCAGTGTGTATAAGCTTTAGATGGGAGGTGTAAAAATGATGGATCTGTACTCCTTCCAGTAGTGTCCAATAAATTGAGAAAAGGCAATGGTCATAATTTGAAATACATAAAATTCTGTTTCAACACAAGAAAAAGAATTTTTACTCTGAGGGTGATCAAACACTAGAATAAGTTATGGAGTGTCCATCTGTGGAGACTAGACACAGCCCTGAGAAACCTACTCTATCTAATCTTGTTTTGAGGTCTTTGAGGTCATGGACCTAACTAGACATAGACTTGAGAGATCTGCTCTGTCTGACACGGCTTTAAGGTCTTCAAGACCATGGACTTGGAGAGGTCCTTTCTAGACCCCATGATTCCTTATTTTACTGTTATAAACAAAGAAAAAATCTTGCTGCATTTATTTTCCTGGCAAATAAATTGGCCTCTTTCTCCAGCTGAAATGTAAACAACAGATTGCATATTATAGACTATGATATTTTCATTTAAAACATTAAATTTATCATTTTTCCCTCTCTCATTGATTTATAGTTTATTTGAAAAAAAAATGTTATTGTAATTTTATGGAGGTGAGTTTGTTCCTTATCATTCTACCACGACCCCATTACATGTTAGCCAGAACAAAACCTCTAAACAACATTTAAAGTTCTGTTCCTTTGTATATTACTTCTCATTTTTACCATTCATTTCAGTTGTAAAATATGTGGCCTCCTGCCAGCATTATTGTGCCAGCTCCCCATATGAATGTTAAGTAGGCAACAATGATGCACTATAATTACAGTGCTTGAAATGATTGGAAATAAATTGGCACTCCAATTATAGATGCATGAAAGAGGCTCCGGTATATCACAGTCAGTCCATTAATTTCTAAAGCAGCTCAGGCGATCTCACTATTTTAGTGACATTCGTTATTCACTGCTGCAATGAATCACAGCAAACAGTGGGGCCTTGAAATTAACAAGCTGAAGGACATTTGAAAACAAAAGAACTTAAACCATTCCATGTTACTTTGTGCCCTGAAGAGAAAATAACCTCCAAAAGCAATATTGAAGCCTATTTGTTACATTTTGAGAAAGAAAATGTTAATATATTTTTTGGTCTCATCCGATGTCTTCAGTCAATTTACACAGTATTCCAACTGAGCAGGGAAATAATTTTATGGAAATCTGCACAGTAAGCACATCCATATTTCTATAGTGTACTACAAATATTTTAATGGGAAAGTCAGGACTGTAAAGGTAAATACTACACGTTACGTTTGCTTATCTCAGCAGGCTACAGCTCTCAGGATAACACATTTTTAAGTTGGTATTGGTAAAGCAGTCTAGCTGAGATGAGAACTGGGCCTGTGACAAACACACATGGTGAATTCAGTCTGTATAGAAACTTAACTTCTTTAATATTTTCTGTAAACGTATTCATCCCAGTTGCCCCTCTAGTCACCTAGAGGTTTAAAAATTCTTTGTTTTCCCCTGATCCTGTGCTGTGAAAGGTTACTGTCAATCAGTTATTAGTCCAGTTTCCCTGAGGCTGCATCTACATTCACCAGAATAATGGGAAAGAAGGAAGAATTCACATCACCGAAGGAGAGAGGAGGAATGAAGACTACATCCATGCAGGCCTCTACCAGTGGCCTTATAGCTGCTCTCTACCAGCTCTATGTATAGTCCAGGTGGGAGGATGGAGAGACATATACGAGCTCCAGAATTCCAGGGACTTCACACACTGTACAGCTGAGTTTTTTCAATTAATCAAAAACAGTCTGAAAACTGAAATACTTTCAGTCTCCTTCCTTGTGCACTGGATAGCAGAAACGAGTGGTCACAAGACAGCAACAACCTCCTTTCAGTAGAGTGATGTCTTGAGGCACTGAAAATAAAGACCAACATCTGAACACCTCAAACACTCCTGTATATCTAAACTTTTCAATGGGAATTTTAAACTAGAATAAATACTTGTAAAAAATGTAAAATTAACTTCAAAGAATAACTAAAAGACTAAAGCTAGTAATTATTGCCAAGTAATCAGGGCCTGAAATTACAATTTAAATGTTAGTAATTCCCCACTGCTCTTTCAAAGATTTATAATTATGTCACATCAGATTAATAAGCACGCAATGAAACAAAAATTTTAACAGCTATTCTATATAGTCTCTTAAAATAACTGAAAACACAAAATTTAATCAGTCACATTCACCCTCAGGTATTCTGGATGAAATTCTTGATGGGGTGGGGAAAGAAATTGAGCACTAAACTTCTTTCTTATGCAGATAAGTCTTTTCCCAATTTTGTGAGAATATTTAGTATTTGGAATTAAAAATGGCTCTTGAAAATATTATTCTCTGTTGCCTTGTTCTGTTGCCCATGCCAAGATGAAGGTATGATGGCTGCTCAAGGAAGCTCTTTTAGGTGACAGAACTACTGAAAGTTCCAGCTTGTAGAAAATACTGGCACTGAAGACAAGGACTTCCAGTTTAGATAGCTGTAGTTCAAAGAAATTGAAGATGGGGAAAAGGGAAGGTCAAAGGGGAGGGGGAAAGGGAGAGGAAAAGGAACAAGAAAAAGAAAAACGGAAAAAGTTGATCCTGTCACTTCTATACCACTCCCTTCAAGTTTCAGGTTTGAGAAGAGAATGTACTTAGGTCACTGTGTTAGTCACCAGTATCTATTTTTCTTCCAGTTTGCCTAATTCCTTTTTAAATCTCTCATCATTTTTGGCTACTACAATGTTTGTTGCAATGAGTTGTAGCATTTAATAAGGCACTGTACAATAATGCACTTCCTTATGTTTGCTTAAACCTGCTAACTTATTTCACTTGATATGTACCCATTTTCATCCAGAAAGAGGAAATAAAAAATGTAAACATTACATTCTGACATTTTTCAATTTTCTTGTTGTAATTTGTAATTTTGTCTTTCATTTGTTTCATTTTGAAGTAACTGTAGTACTTGCAGATGAATCTAAGTTAAAATTACAATTTTATTTTTCACAAGCACCCAAACACATTGAAATGTCCATAAAATATAGCATGATTTCATAACACTTCCTATTTCTTTTCAGAATTGAAAAATAATGAAAAAAATTACTGTCTTTCAGTCACTTTCTTACTCTGATAAACATAGAAAATTCAAAATGGAGTCTCATGTTAGGATGTCTTGTTGGCAAGAAAGTTAAAGTGTAAGGGAAATAGGTTCACTTGAAATTTTCTCATTTAATATTTCAAGATTGGAGCAAATTTCACTGTATTCTTCTTGTGTCTCTGAGGCAGGGCACAAAACCAGCAGAAAACCTGCAGTCCAATGCCTAGCCGTTTGCTTCAGTTAAGGTCCTTGACCTTTCTTCAGGTTCAAAAAGAAGCAATCCCCAAATCTGCCCTTTGAGAATGAGAAGACAAAAGTACCTACTAGTAAGTGGTGTGAGTAGCCAGCTCCCTAACCCCTTAGAAGATGCAAATCAGACAACAAAGTGTTACACATTAAATTTTTTGGTGCATATTTTCAACTATTGAGGAATGATGCCATCTGTCCTCAAATCAAATACATTTGATTTAGAAGCAGCAGTGATTCCCAAGAGACAAGTTAATGATGAATTAAGGAGTCTAAAACATGGTATTTTCCACAGATCAGAGCATTGACATAGGAAATACTAAAAAGTAATTCTGTGATCTATAATTGAGTGAATATTTGATCAGTCTTGATCTGAATCCTCTTCATCAATAATGTTGTCATTATATTGATTTTTTTTCTCCCTAAATTCAAATTTACCTATTTATATTTTTGGAGCCAAAAGAATTGAGTTTAGGCTATTCTCTATTACTATCTAGTGCTAAATGCTCACCTTTTTTTCTGATTTCTTTTAAGATGTTTATATTTCATTCTTATACATATAGTGTGCAAACCTTAAGCGCAGATCAAGCACAAAATTGATCACACCATGACCTATGTAGACATTTTTAGAAAACTATTGTAATACATTTCATTAAAAAATAGAATACAGCTTTGAATTGTGAGTACTAATCTTGTGCAGTACTCAAAATGGGGTAAACAAGATGACTTGGACAACATGGAAAGTCTTGTTTGTAAAATTTATGTGAGAACTTGAAGGGAAAAAAGGAAAAATGAAATTCAGATTAATAAAAACATAATAACAGAAATATAAGTAGTGTCTACAAACAAAGTTTTATGGAAAAAAAGAACTTTTCAAACAAGATGGCATGTTGTCCCTGATGAAATTTTAAGTGTGACTAGCAAATGGAACTGTATTGATCAGACTATATTGGATGTCTACCTCAAACTTAACAAATTTGTACAGTAGTGTGAAAGAAAAACACCTAAGCTGACTGCAAATTACCTGGCAGATCTCAAAAAGCAGCTTTCATCAAGGGATCACCTTAATGGGGTTCTGCAGAAATCAGGATAAAACAATTCTTTTCAATATTTTCATCACGTTTTTAAAGAAACTATAAAAACCATTGCTTACAACACTAGCAGGAGGCACAGTGTGTTAATTTGCACTGAAGAAGGATGTACAAATGAAAACTGCTTCAGAGCTTTTCACTAGGGATGTCTGAGTGCAGCTGCATATAAAGATATACATCAAGAAATAAGAAAGGCCATATTGATAAGAACGGGAGCCTTTAAACTTAAAAATTCTGTTTCTGAGAGACTAGGAGTTTATGGACCAAATGAGAAATGAAAACATCAGTGTGCTTGAAAATCTGCTTTAAAGCTTTGAGCTCTTCAAAATTTCCTCTTTAGCAGTTCAGAAAGCTTGACGTTAGCAGTGCAGCTCAACTCTCAAAAAAGTCAATGCAAAGTCCACTGTCAAATGTGTCAAGAATCAGATTAAGTCCAAAAGAATTCTTTACGTTTATCAAAGTGATGTACAAACACTAACTAATTAGACCTCTGTCATTAGAAACTTCTTTGACAGGGGAAAAATGAAAACATCATTTTTAATAGTCGTTGCTTGCCCCAACCTTTCACACTAAACCTAAAATCCCATGACTAAAACAAAAAAGCTTTTTATTTTTAACATTTCTTTCCCTCTTCCATCAGCTTGAATCAATGTGTTTGGAGGAGGTCACTGTCAAATTACTGAATTTTTAGATGTACAATTTAATCCTAATTGAAGGTTTGATGGAACTCTCTCAGTAAAATGAAGTCGTTCAAATAGGAGATAATTTAAGATCATTCACTAAGGACCTTTTCTTCTTTCATGCAGAACATAAAATTTTTATTTCATCTTATAATATAAATTAAACTTGATAAAAGAGGTGTGGGGTTCATTCCAAACTTAGGGATTTATATAAAATGTACAAGTTAATACTATCCTTTCCCCTTGGTGGTACTATGAATTATGTTTCTAGCAAACTTACAGAACTTTAACATATTATAACTTTCTTAAAATACCTTTCAGTCTCCTTGCTATCTGTTGATTTTGATACTGTGTTAGTTTCCTTGTTAAAAGTCCAGAACTATTTTTAAAACTTCTATGGTACTTGTTAAAAGTAGTATTGCAGAGAAAAAGCAATTACCACATGAGAGTTTGGTAGGTTTTTTTCTGCTGGAAGATCTTAAAATTTACAGCAGGATGACATTTAAATCTGAATGCTGCTAAACTTTGCTAACCTCCCTGTTTGTTCACCTCCCTGCAAAACCAATTTACAGACTCCTATTTATTCAGCATTCATCATCAAACTGCCTGACCCAGCAGCTTCTTTGCCAGATTGCTTATTTTGACTTCTGAGAAGTATTCTGTGCTGATTTTGAGAACCTGTTCTTGATTTTGTATTAACTCTGGACTCCTATTCCTACATGTAGATGTCATGTGCTATCACAGGACATTACAAGCCAGAATTTGAACTCTGTACTTCTTGGATACCAGTTACATTGTCAGGAAATGCTAATCACTGAGACCAGAGGTTTTTGAGGATCTCTTCCCGTACAAGGAGAAAAGAAGTCCTTGATGTGTGGGAGAACATCTTGTAATAAGCTGAAGGATGATGAGGATATGAGCAGATTTGGGTTGGAGTTGGAACAGTTTAAAAAGCGTTTGACACCTTAGTGCTGACTACTCTGTAGAAGGTAACCTTATGCCCTTCAGAAGGTGACAGCCAAGCCTGTAGTACTAATGGACAGAAGCAGGGAACTAACAGCAAAAGGAGTATAATTTATGTATGTCTTCCACAGGCACGGCATTTTCTGCAAGTCATGCCCAAGATAGCTGGCTAATATTCAGGGAC
>NW_010316900.1:3643-8147 GCF_000700745.2 Antrostomus carolinensis | reverse complement strand
ATAATAATAATAATAATAATAATTTTATTTCTATCCCTTGCACACTCTCTATTTAATTTTTGAGTAGGTTGTACACCGGAGTGGATTGCAGTCAGTTCTTTTCCAGCACACAGAAATAATCCTTTCATTATCAAAGAAGCCAAACCTTCAAGCAGGAGTCAAGCAATTGGCACTGGTTCAACTTACTGTAGGAGAACAGGAGACTGGAAACGAGATCAAGTGATTAATTGGGCAGAGCATTTAATTCACTTTTATTACTGACTTGTTCACTCTGATTTTTAATGACCTGAATTTTTATTCCAGATTGTCAGAATGAAATATCTGATTATTATCATAGAACTGTCTATATCCACTTTGCATTCTCTGACCACTTGCAGATATTTCTTCAAGGTACGGGACATTCTTATGCTTTCTATTTTTTCCTTGAATTAGAATCATAGAGGTTGGAAAAGCCCTTTAAGCTCATTGAGTCCAACCACGAACCCAACACTGACAAGTCCCCGACTGACCCATGTCCCTCAGCACTGTGTCTACACGACTCTTTAATCCCTCCAGGGATGGGGACTCCACCACTGCCCTGGGCAACCCCTTCCAATGCCTCAGAACCCTTGCAGCAAAGAAATTCTTCCTCACATCCCATCTCAACTGCCCTGGCCACAACTGGAGCCCATTTCCTCTTGTCCTGGCCCTTGGTCCTTGGTTGAACAGACCCACCCCCACCTCTCTCCACCCTCCTCCAAGGGACTTGCACAGAGCCACAAGGTCTCCCCTCAGCCTCCTTTTCTCCAGGCTCAACACCCCCAGTTCCCTCAGCCACAAGGGAACTCAGCACACTTGTGCTCCAGACCCTTCCCCAGCTCCGTTCCCTTCTCTGGACACGCTCCAGCACCTCCATGTCCTTCTTGGACTCAGGGGTCCAACGCTGAACCCAGCACTCGAGGTGTTGAAAGCCAATGGCTCAGATGAGTGGTACTGGAGACTTTTCCCCCATGGCTCTTACCTGTTTGAGACAGAAGTGGTGTGTAAGGGACTTTCGGTTCTATTGCACTCATGGGTGGAGGTAGCAAGGGGTTGGCAAAACTGCGGAGAGGATGAGTAGGGCGGACGCAGGCGGTGGGGATGGTTCTGCTCGGGGCATCCTCGTTGTTGGAGTGTTCAGGTTGTGTCTGCGGTAGCAAGGATGGTTGTTGTGGTGCTGGTCCTTCATTTACAGCTGCAAGAGAATAGAAATAAACCCCAAAACTATCATTGATGTATTTTTTATGTTCTGTTTCCTTCTTTTATGGTCATTTTCAACAGATGGGACAACATTAACCTCTGCCCTCCAAGAAGGTGCAGGAATGTGTAAATAGTTCCATCAAAAGTTATTGGCAAACAAATTAAAAGCCAGATGTTCCTCAGAATGGCCGCGTGCCATTGGAAGCTCAAAACATCTTCCTTTAAAAAAACAACCACAAACCAAACATGATATTTTTCTCTCCTCTCTATTTTTCCTCTCTTTGTGCTTTTAAATATTCAAAAAAAGATATCAATAAAGACATGAATACATCATGGGGAGATTGGAAGAAGCTACAACGATGGAAACTCATTATGTTGAGCGTGACGGTGTTATTCGAGTCATAAGGGAGAAAAGCTAGAGACAAAAGATGGACTTAATTAATTTCCCCAGAACCAATCACCAATATTGGTTTTCCTCACGACAGCTGTAAGATTGAGTGTGTTAAAGCAGAAGGTTGCTGGTTTATTAGCCTATGTTCACAATCAATTCTTCAGAGATTTTAATGTTCCATGTCAACTATTTCATATAAAAGACAACTTCTCTATGTTCTGCAGTGTTTCTTCAGAGAAGCTTCCAGTATCAACCTCTGTCATGGGTTTTCTATGTCAGAAAACAGAAGACAACGTCTGATGAAGGAAAACAAAGGTTGAAACAAAGAGAAAAGACCTTCCCCACCTGGAATACTTTGGAAATAATTCCCCATCTGGAATACTGCATCCAGTTCTAGAGCCCCCATCACAAGAGAGACCTGGAGCAGCTGGAACAAGTCCAGAGGAGGCCACGAGGATGATGTCAGGGCTGGAGCAGCTCTGCTGTGAGGACAGGCTGAGAGAGTTGGGGCTGTTCAGCCTGGAGAAGAGAAGGCTCCGGGGAGACCTTCTAGTGGCCTCCCAGTACCTGAAGGGGCTACAAGAAAGCTGGGGAGGGACTTTTCATAAGGGCAGTTAATGACAGAACAAGGGGAAATGGGTTTAAGCTGAAAGAGGGGAGGTTTAGATGAGATATTAGGAAGAAGTTCTTCACTGTGAGGGTGGTCAGACACTGGAACAGGTTGCCCAAGGAAGTTGTAGATGCCCCCTCCCTGGAAGTGTTCTCGGCCAGGTTGGATGAGGCTTTGAGCAACCTGGTCTAGTGGAAGGTGTCCCTGCTGCTGGCAGGGGGGTTGGGACTGGATGAGCTTTAAGGTTCCTTCCAACCCAAACCATTCCATGATTCTATGAAACCCATGTTGTACCCAAACGATAAATGACAATATTATGATTGAACAGCAGTTTTCAGGATGGGTATGGTCCACAGTGGACCATACATATGGTCTAACATCACTTTGAATGCAGAAAAAGGTTCTCTTGAAACCTATTAGATGCAAATTCTTCTCATCCTGTAGTCTGAAAATCTGATTATCTTCTGTGGAGCGTGTGCAGTGAAGAAGATGTTGCGTAGAAGGGCCAGAAGAAGACAGTAAGAGGTGGGATGCACACTCATACATCCCCATGGCATTGCCCAGATTGATGGCACTTGCTCTTCACCTCACATTGTCCCTTGGTCATGAAGAGAAATTCACGTGCTGCTGTTGACATCGGGTAACAATACTGTACCACGCTATTTAAAAAGCTGAAGAAATCTTCCTGACCACTAGGTCCACCATGACAAGCCCAGCTAATGAAGAATTAGGAGTGAGGATTGATAAGCGTAAGTCTGCTGTGGTGCTCTATGGATGGCAGCAAGAAGTTCATTTCCTGATGTCACAGGAAAGAACCTCCCACTTCTATTTTGTTTCTACTGCAGAAGAAGAATCACAGAATCCCAGAATCACCTCGATTGGAAAAGCCCTTTAAGATCACTAAGTCCAACCATGAACCCAACACTGACAAGTCCCCGACTAACCCATGTCCCTCAGCACTGTGTCTACACGACTCTTCAATCCCTCCAGGGATGGGGACTCCACCACTGCCCTGGGCAACCCCTTCCAATGCCTCAGAACCCTTGCAGCAAAGAAATTCTTCCTCACATCCCATCTCAACTGCCCTGGCCACAACTGGAGCCCATTTCCTCTTGGCCTGTCCCTTGGGCCTTGGTTGAACAGACCCCCCCCCACCTCTCTCCACCCTCCTCCAAGGGACTTGCACAGAGCCACAAGGTCTCCCCTCAGCCTCCTTTTCTCCAGGCTCAACACCCCCAGTTCCCTCAGCCACAAGGGAACTCAGCACACTTGTGCTCCAGACCCTTCCCCAGCTCCGTTCCCTTCTCTGGACACGCTCCAGCACCTCCATGTCCTTCTTGTGATGAAAATAAAAAGAAGAAGTGAATTGAATTCAAAACACCATCTCTTGTCTTCTTTTCCAGGTCCTGCATAAGGAGCACTGTAGAGCCTAACCCAGACCTACCCTGGCCCTCTTCCCAGCTCACATTCTACTGCTCTGAGGAGCAGCACTGAAGACAAGTTCTCCTCTTTGTGAGAGTGCCCACAGGCCTGACATTCTTTGCAAGCAGAGCAGTGGAAGGAATGAAACTGGTGAGCTAGTCAAGAGCCTCATCACAACAGCAACTTCTTTAATTTGAGCTTGGTGGTGTTGTCCAGTGTCTCTACAGTATCTATGCCAACCAGGATGGCTCCCAGCACACCAGTTAATCATGCAGTTTGTGGCAGCAAACAGAAATCTAGGAAAAACTCAACCTTTCATTGAAGAAAACAACCTTCTTGCCTCATAGATATCAGAATTAGTTATTGTACTGGGACCCAAAATGCTCCAGCTGATGATTGGGTTTCTTTCAAAGCCTGCTGCAACAACCAGAACTCGTTGTAGCAATAACATGTAATTACCCAGCCAAGTCAACTCTCGAGGCGTGTTATAATAATTCATGTCAAAGCAGAGAAGTAATTGCAACCTCCTAAGTGGCAAAACAATTTGGAAAAATGGAAATGAGGATTTCTTCTCATTTCTACCACCCCATGGCTGCTTGTTCCTATGGCAATATCGCAGACATCCCTGGTAATATTGAACGTCATGGAGAGGAACCCAACTAGAGGATCAGAGCAAGGTCAAAATCATCTACGGGTTGTAAAAGTTTGCTCAAGTGGGGCTCTTTTTGCTCGTTTTCACCTTCAAGGCTGTGCATGATCATGTCATCACTCTAAGCTCTGATGTCCCATTTCCTTCCTTGCCAAGCAGACTCCTCTCATTCCTTCTCTGAAGGCCAACATTCTCCTTAAGGAGGCCAGAGCTC
>NW_010316900.1:2149-3612 GCF_000700745.2 Antrostomus carolinensis | reverse complement strand
ATTTTAGCTTGTTCCACCCTTACTCACTTCTCACACATTCAAGAAGGTGTCACAGCATGTTGTTGCTCCAAACTACCATGGACATTGGGATCTTCTCTCCCTTCACCCTGTCCTGGTCAAGGAACATGCAAAACTGTATGTGAGGCTTGTAGAGGTACACAGCTGAGGTTACAATGCTCTCTGGAGCAACTCCTTGGTGAAGCCTTTGCTTAAAGTCAAAAAGAAAGTCTTTTATCTATGCTCTTAGCCTCAAAATGTCTTTCAACATGTTGGTCAAAGTCTAAACTTCTTATGGAGCCCAAAACTTTACATTGTGTCCTCAAGGACACGTCTTTTGGAATGCTCTTGACCTCTCTGGAGGAACAAGTGAAGCAGGCATTGCTACTCACCATCAAATACCTTCTGGGTCTTATAGGTGTGCTCTCAGATAACAAAGATTCATCAGCTAACATCAGCTTAATGGTCTGAACATTCATCATCAAATCAGAGAAACATTTTGGTTGGAAAAGTCCTTTAAGATCATCAAGTCCCACCGAAAATCTAACACTGCCAAATCCACCACTAAACCATGTCCCTGAGCACCTCTTTAACTGCTCGTTGCTCTCAACTGCATGATCAGATTAAGAAAACAGCCAAAAAATTAATGAATTCAAAGCAATTCAAGTAATTTTGTTGATCTACCCCAGTTCTCTGCTGCATCAGGTTGGTTGATGAGGTGGTGGGAGTTGAGCCACCAATGAAGCAATTGCTTTTCAGTTGGAAGCGCTGGAGATCAACCACTCTTCCAGATGGGTTGATGTCATAGAATCATAGAATCATAGAATGGTTTGGGTTGGAAGGGACCTTAAAGATCATCCAGTCCCAACCCCCCTGCCAGCAGCAGGGACACCTTCCACTAGACCAGGTTGCTCAAAGCCTCATCCAGCCTGGCCGAGAACACTTCCAGGGAGGGGGCATCTACAACTTCCTTGGGCAACCTGTTCCAGTGTCTGACCACCCTCACAGTGAAGAACTTCTTCCTAATATCTCATCTAAACCTCCCCTCTTTCAGCTTAAACCCACTTCCCCTTGTTTTGTCATTAACTGCCCTTATGAAAAGTCCTTCCCCAGCTTTCTTGTAGGCAATGTCACCAGCACTGGCATTTGATGCTGAGACAAGCTTCAGGCATCATATTGGAAATATACATTTATATCACTTCATCCTTCCTTGGATTAAAAAGTCATGAATATTGCCATTATAGAAACTTAGAGAACCACCTGGGTGGTCTTGTCGATGTCAAGTGTCACTAGAAAACAAACACTATCTCCATCTTTCCAGCGAAGGAAAGGAATATAAATGGCTTGAAACTGGAAGAGGGGAGATGGAGATGAGATATTAGGAAGAAGTTCTTCACTGTGAGGGTGGTGACACAGTGTCCCAGGTTGGCCAATGAAGTTGTGGCTGGGCCCCCCTGGGAGGGGTT
>NW_010316900.1:0-2137 GCF_000700745.2 Antrostomus carolinensis | reverse complement strand
GGTTGGATGAGGCTTTGAGCAACCTGGTCTAGTGGAAGGTGTCCCTGCTGCTGGCAGGGGGGTTGGAACTGGATGAGCTTGAAGGTCACTTCCAACCCAAACCAGTCTGGGATTCTATGAATATTCCATTTGGAGCTATTTTCCATGATCTGGGAGCTTTGGAAATCAACAACCTTCACCAGAGAGCACAACTGCAATGGTTGTCATTCCATATTGCAACGAGTTTAGATAATTTCCTAAATATCCCAGGTTCTTGATGACCCAGACCCTCAATAATCTGAAACTAGTTGCTACCCAAACAAGGCTGTGTCCACTGCTTTTGAATTATTTCATGAGAAATTGCTTAAATGATCTGAAATCTTCACTGCTTGAGCTTTTTCAAAGCTCATCAGGTCTTCTGAATAATGAAAGCTCTTTCGTATTGAAGCTTCTTGAAGAAAACTCTTGTGTATCAGCAGTTTTTTGTTCAACTCTCAAGCATGTTGAACTTGAAAGCCTTGGTCAAACCCATACCTTTCTATAGAGACCTTTCTCCAGGAACTGCCATTGGATCCAACAGGATTTCAAAGACATTCCTCTTTTTGAAGATCTCATCTCCAGACTACTACACGTGTAAATCTAGTGGTGGGAGCAGGCAGAACCTGGATGCATCAGAGAAGTGTGATTTTGGAGGTTGTGCCCAACGTATCCCTCATCAATCATGTCCCAGCCAGAACTCCATATGGTATTTACTAGTTGAGCTGCCTGCACCTCTGGAAGCATCAGAAAAAACAGGGAAATATCCCTCACTTTTAGAGCTGGACATTGGACCTGAGGACTGAAGATGCTCAGTTCCTTTACGAGCAGGTCAAGATGATGATGACTGAGCAAATAATTCAGTCTTCTGTTGGTTTTTTTTTCTTCCATCTCCATGATGAGGTAGTTCATTGAATTTTCATTCCCCAGCTTCTAATATATGTCAAGCAAGAAACTGAATCTACTTTGTTTCTGTGCATCACATTTGTGGTGGGTTTGGTATTAATTCAAGCAGCAGATCAAAACTTGATGATGCCAGGGAGAAAACTGCCACCTAACTCTGAAAGAACCTCAGCAACCACACTGAAGAGAAGGGGAATGACATTGGGTTGATGACTACAACACCTGAACCCACCTTTCACTTCCAATCCCACCACTAGATTTCAATCACCGATCTCCAAAGACCTGTGGGAATTGACTGGAATGAAAGGAGGAGAAATCAGGCGTTTCAAGATGAAATCCCCTGTGGACCAGCAGCACGGACTCTTTGTGATGTGAAAATAAAAAGCTGTGTTGACAGATTGATGTTAATCTGTCAAGAAATCCAACTTGATATGGAGTAGAGTTAAGAGAGGATTGTAATAAAAGAAGAACCTTCCAACTCTAATTAATATGCAAGAGCACGCTCGTTAGGCTTGAACAAAGAACAGATGGTGAGGAAAAAGCTTCCAAGTTGTGAGGATGAGGCTGCTTGCACCTTCTCCAGATCATGATAAGGTGAAGAATAGTTATGAGAAGACACAAACCACAAATCTATTATTAAGAGCAACACTGAGCTTCCTCGAGAGATGAGTGACGGGAGATAAATATTCAAATATATACAAATTACTTTAAAAGGAAGAAAAGAAACTGTTCCCTACGTCTGCTATGATTGAAACAAGAAAAAAATGGCTTAAATTTTAGTTAAATTTGATATTAAAGAGGTTTCTAGCACTGAGGGCAGCTAAGCCATGGTGTGGAGAGGTGGTGGAAGAACTCTCACGAATTATTTTAATGCCTGATGATGATAGATTCTGCAGAAGAGCTCTTGAAGCCTCTATTTTTCTGGCAATATCCTTATGAATAAAGCAAAGGGAATTAAAATGCAGCGAGATGATTGATAGACTTGTCGAAAAGACGGGATGGGATTAGAGGTGTTGTTGAGTTTGAACCTTGAAGGGGTTCAAAACAGATTGGAAATTGTAACTGGAGATGTTGCTGGAGGAGAGAGAACCCACAGTCTGTTGCTGTTACTGGAGTGGACTTATCCTGGCTCTCATAAAGCAGGGAGCGTGATTTGCATTGGCTACAGCTTATACATCCCAATCCTAGATTCATGGAATAGTTTTTGGATGGAGGAGAC
>NW_010316899.1:0-973 GCF_000700745.2 Antrostomus carolinensis | reverse complement strand
TTGAGATGGGATGTGAGGAAGAATTTCTGTCCTGTGATTCTGTGATTCAGGGCAAGAGCAGGACAAGGACACCGAGGGCCCTGGGGAACGCACCCTGCCACCCTATTCCTCATGACAAACTGACCTTGCTCCAACACCCCCACCATTCCCTGCTCTCAAGGGCTCTCCTGTTGCCATCCAGAGGAGCTTTCACACACCAAATCCTCTGCTCTGGCTTTGCAAGCAATCCCTTCATGCAAAGACTATGCTTCTGGCACTTGTTGCTCTTTGTCTGCCACTTGCCTCTGCTGTTTTCTCTGGTTTTGTTCATATTTTGGTCTTTTTCTTCACTCCCTCTGTGACCTGTCTTCTGTCTGGTCCAGTAACACCATCACAACTTCTGCACGTGCACCAAAATTACAGCCTCAGTGTTCAACACAACTCTACCAATGACAACTTTCTTGTGGTGGTCAGACATTTCCATGCTCCGAACACCCACTGATGCACAAAGAGGTTTTCTCTGAACATCTTTGATCCATTTTTTATTCCCCAAAAAAATGAGATTATTTGGAATATCTCCACACGAGAAGTTGCAGCTGGTCCATCATCAGGAAGGTTAAAAGAGAGCAGGGAAAGGACTGTGTGCAGCAGGTATTTGTAGTTGGGGATGGATTTTCTTCCTTCTGCTTTCCCAGCATGTTCCAACATGCAATTCCATAAATCTGCAGTGCCTCACGACAACGTTGTTCTCAGCGTCAGCTCCAAGTGGCTCTTCACAAGCTGTTCCTAAAAACTGCCCTTCCAAAATCAACCTTTCCTGGAGTGTCACCTCGTGTAGCGGCAACGCTCTTCGTCCTGCAAAGCTGAATTTTACAAAGAAATACAAGAAATCCTTAATTCTAAAGATGGATTCTACTCCAAGGAAGCAGTAAGCTGCAGAAACGCAGACTTCTGTTCTAAAAAGAAACCCCAAGCACAAATCCAGGCTGGGTGG
>NW_010316898.1:4765-27252 GCF_000700745.2 Antrostomus carolinensis | reverse complement strand
ATCTATTCTATGATTCTATGATTCTATGAGTAGGTATCATTGCTCAGGACTGGGTTCCCCATTTCTTCTGGCATAAAATTATTCTTTTCTTCTTTAAATAGTTACAATAGTGCAAGCCCCAATCCTGAAACACTACATCAAATAATTTTTTCCCAACTTTTGTGTATGGTGTGTTTCAGCATTTTGAAGCAGGGAAGAGCTTTTCTGAACTGGTTCTACTCTCCCCCAGGATTGCCACGTGTCCTTGCTGGGGCAGGTGATGCAGCCTTTTATTCCCCCACCACAAGAGTTTAAGACTGAAGTTTCCAGAGCTGGATGAAATAGCTACACCTCTTCCTCAGGAACAGTCAGGGATAGTTCAGCTTCTGGAAGTGAGGTTCATCAGCACAGATAGCTTTACAATATGATGTCCAGGTGAGGAATTTGTTCGTGGGGCATAAGCAAAACTGAGAGGGATCAGTGGTGATGAGGATCATCTCCTGTAAATTATGGACACACAATTTGTTCTGTTATTTATTTCTATTTTATTTCTACTTTTGTTTATGAAAGTGACTTACACTGAGGTTGGGTTTTAATTTTTGCATTTTTAAGGGAATGAGCTATTTTGGAACATGTTCTTAGATCCCTGTCAGGGGTCTTTGCTTCTAAACCTATGTAAAGGGCAGCTTATTATCCTTTACAATTAGTTTCAAAAATCAGTTAAAAAAAAAAAAATCAGAAATTTTAACTTGATTTTGCAGAATACTTACCATGTATGAGACAATGATGTTTAAGTTTACTTCCAGCATGTTAGTGGTCCTCATGACATGGGGAAGCATTTTTACAGTGATACAAATAATGCAATTTGCTGGTTACACAAAGTATGGATGATATCATTTCATATCTGAAATGATATCCCCTAGCCATTGTGATGACGTTCTCCTGTAGTGCCTTTTGCCCTATGTTACTATAGAGATGGAATATGCTTCAGTGGGACCTGGCCATTAGCTCCAGTTGTCAAGCATGTAACCTCTTCTGTTACTTACAGAAGGCAGAATATTCTTTCACTGTGCAAGAGTGAAAACCAGGACATTAAGAGTAAGCAGAGAGACAACAGGGTGGGAATAAGGCAATTGAGAAAGTGGATATTAATGGCAAAAAAAGAGAGAGAGAAAGTGAGTGATGGCAGGAGAGTTTGTAGGGAAGGAAAAAAAATCACAGAATCACAGAATGGTTGAGGCTGGAAAGGACCTCTGGACGTTACCTGGTCCAGCCCCCCTGCTCAAACAGAGTCAGCTAGAACAGGCTGTCCAGGACTGTGTCCAGATGGCTTCTGAGTATCTCTGGGGCTGGAGACTCCACAGCCTCCCTGCACAACCTGTGCCAGTGCTCGGTCACCCTCACGTTAAAGTCTGTTTCCTGATGTTCAGAAAAAATGGAACAAGTAAAACCAAATTTCACGCTATGAGCACTAGCTTGGATGATTGCTCATAGGCAAGCGTAGCTTTAAGAAAAGCTTAGTTCATGTATTTTAGATGACAGAAAGGGAGAAAGACTTCCTCCTCGGTAAAAACAATAGATTTCTCACCTTTAAATAAACAAAAGTTACTTGTCTTGAAGTTCTGCAATGAAAGCTCCCTTTGAGGATGTAGCAGACTTCACTTAGCAGCCTTTTTTTTTTATATAAGGGGACATAAAGATGCTGAGTATGAAGCCGTAATTCTTGTTGCTAGAGAGTGTAAAAAACTGAAACAAGTCAAAGCCATCGGGTGCTGGGCTCTCCCTGCAGAGAGTGAGGAGAGAGGAGGGGAGGAGAGGAGGCGGTGGTGTCACTGCCACTGGCAGGAGCGGGGCAGCGCTTGGATGCTGCCTCTGTTCTTGTCCAGCCTTTCCTCTGCGGTACATCTGTGCACCTGCATTTTCTGAGCATGCTATCAGCATATCACTGCTTTCAAATAAATATTCAAATTTAAGAACACTAACTTTTACCATTACATAAACATCTGTAACATCATGCTAAGCCAGGCAAGTTTGTCATATGTTGCTGACCTTGAGTATGCAGAGCGTTTGAACGTCTTCACTGGAAAAAAAAAATTGAATGAAGACCTCTGGAGCCACTTCAGATGGACAAGGGACTATTTAACCTCATTTAGAAGCATTATTCATTTTCCTGAATATTCATGGCTGGTTGGGAGTGAAGGCAAGGCTGCTGTGTGCAGTTAGGATGACTGTTCTTTTTCAAGAGTTCATTCATTCTGAAGTGATCACTAATGAACTCAGTAAGGTAGGCAGTTATCTTTGCACAGGAAATATTTTAAAAGATCCTCCAGATAGTAATTTAGAGCTTTATGTTCTTCTGAGCCTTCTAGTTGGTTGAGTCATTGTGACATTCCAAACAGTGGGTGTTTTTTCCCCTCTCTGATATTTTTCCATCAACTCTTGGGTCACTTGAAAGAAATGAATACATTACTTCCATGATCAAGTTTCTATTTACAGAGGTGAGTTCTAATGTAGTCTGGAGCATCTTTAAATATATCTTACTAATCTCTATTAGTGCTCTTTTCCATTGCTGTGTCTCTATTTTGTCCCTCTCTTGCACTAATTTGCAGATTTAGGAAGTTTTGAGACAATTAGGGATGCCAAGTAAATGTATTTGTGAAGGTTAACTAGTAAGGCTGAGACTCTAAGATACATCTATCAGCAGAGAGATACCTCTCACAGGTAATTCAAAGGTCTTAGACTTTTGCTTCTGCTCTGAACCACCTTTTTAAAAATCTGTCTTCCCATTGAAGAACTTTCTGTTCATAAAGTTAACTCTTGTGAATACATTCCTTCTGTGTATAGCAGCAGGAGAAAAGAAATACTATTTATTATAACTTAGTTATAAAGGAATATTAGTACCTACAGTATGCCTAAATCATATATTGCCAAGTAAAAAGACCTATAAAACACCTTTCTGCGTCCTAACTCTGACCTTATATAGATACATCACTGGTGGTGCTAAAATCTCTGACTCCTACTGAGGTCTTATTCTGGGTCCTTGTAGGTCATTTCTATACCAAATTACTGCTCTGAAGTAGATAGAAAGAATTTTGTATGCTTTCAATTTCATTTTTATTATAAGAAGGGAAAACATGCTCCCGGACTTTTGGCTTCTGTAAAGAAGTGTATACTAAAGTCTAATCATCTTGAAAAAAAGGCAAAGTAACTACCTCTGTAAAAATGCAAAGGGATGGAAAGAAGTATCTTTGGGGCTTGAAAGAGTTAACTTGATTTTAAAAGATGGGGAAAGCTCAAGTAAGGGTGTATGTTTGAGGTATTTTTGCCTGAGTGAGTCCGTTGCCTATTATAAATTTGCTAGAAAATTGTAATTATGTAGTTAATACAAAACAAATGCATCTCATATACATTGCTGCCTGATGTACATGGAGAAGAGTAACTATGCAGAGCGCCCTTGAGCAGTTATGCACTTGGCAGCACTCTGCAAGCATGGTTGTGAAACTCTGTGTTCCTATTCCCCTTTTTCAGGTTTTCCTTTAAGCAACAAAAAGACTTAAACTTTGGATTCCAATATAGAGTTGTTACTGCAGTATCTCTTACAAAAGAAAAGCATTTTATATTTTTTTCTGAAGTGTTACCTGCGCTAGCTGAAAGTAATTAACAACTTCCAAACTAATGAAGCCAGTCTGAGTAATTGGATCCTTGCCATTAATATAAGTGAGAGTGCTTATTCCCTGTCACGTGCCTAATGTTTGTGAATATCATTCAAGGACTCCTTGAAGAGTGCCAGGGCTAAAACTGGCTCATAATTACTTCCATCCCCCTCAGAGTGTGTCACCATCTGTGGGCTGTGTAGTTGGTTTCTTCTTGCTGCTTTTGTCTGACTTGATAATTATTTTTTTTTTTTTTTCTACTCAAATGAGCCAACTTCAACAGCGTATCCACAGCTCCATCTTTGCTCTCAGGTGGTTAAGATCCTTACCTTTTCCCCCTCTTTGCTTCTTTCAGTTCTTTCAATTTCTAGGTTAACAAAAAAAACCACCCAAAATCCTATGACAACAAAACCATGTGCAAGCACAGCAGAGAGATTCAGGCTGTGACATTTCACACACATACCTAAACTTAGGAGAGGTAACCAGTTTGGAGAAGCCTTCATCTCTTTTCTTATAGACCAGACATTTTCTGGTTCATTATATTGTCAGTGACAAATTGTATCCTGAGATCTTTAGATCTGTTGATATTGATACACGTGGAATGTGTAGAGAAATATATATGAATTTAACTTGGTGTCCTGAGTTATTCTGGATGCAAACACTGAGCTTGGGTGCAGCGTGGAGATCAACTGTCCTCCTGAGGATCTGGCCCTTTGTGCTGCAGAAAAGTATCAGTGAGTGAAAAGGAAATTCAGAAACACAGCGCGGCCTTATCACAGGTGGAATTGCTTTTGGTGCAAATTTCCCTTCCCAACATGGTGCTGTTTTCTGTTATTGTATCATTCTCTCTTGAACTTATTTGTACCTAACAGCCTCCTGAATTGCAAGTACACTAAATTATCCTACATTTTGTAGCCTGACTTCTTTCATGTTTCTTTATTGCATCATTCCCTAAAAGATCTAACAGATTTTTAGCTGATTAAATTAGAATTAATAATAGTTAGTAGAATCGGAACATAGGTGATACAAATGGAAACATTGCAAAGTTGTATAGGGAACAGCCAAGATGCTGAGTGGTTTGCTGGACTTATGGGCCTCCAACCTAACAGGTTATTTGGAGCTAGAGTGTCTGAGCAAAGATTGCTTAATCTTTTTTTATTTCATTTGGGTTTTTTTTGAGTCAGTTAAATTGCATATCATTTGCAAGCACATCTGGCAAATATTTTCAGCACGACTGTTGCATATAAGCGATGCTGCACTGCCAGCAGAGATGTGCATCTGCATCAGGGTGTCGGTTTCATATATCTTACTATGTCAAAAATAATCAAAACACTTCCAAATTCCCTTGGCACTTATTATGTCTCCACATGTTTCCCCTAAGCTATGCTGCAACTTAAAATAAGTCACCCTAAAGGTGCACAGATGAGGATTAACTTTGTAGTAATTAAGCATGAGTGTAACGCTCTTCAGTTGTGGAATCTATAAATATGCAGCTATTGGGTCAGTGAGGAATGCGAGAGAGTTGTATGGCAGCTAAAAATTTTCATTTACATTTTCTTAGACAACAAATATTTTTTAATGATATTGGTATCAGTATATTCTAATAATTTTAATCTTAAAATTAACAACTCTGGTTATCTATTCTTAATAAAAGTACCTCCATTCACAGTTTACAGCTGAGATTAAGATTACAGTTTGAATATTAAAATAAGTTTTTCTAGCAAAATAGAACAGATTTTGAAGAAACTGTTTTCTACATCATCATGCTGGAACTTTCTGATGTGCTTCAGAAACCTCTTCACCTCTCATTGCTACGTTAATTTATTCTGTGTTTTGCTGGCCTGGATTTATTTGAAACTTTAACTGACTGCATGGTTTTGTTTAACTACCTCTTGACAGGTTTCTTTTTAGTTCTCAAATCTTTGAGTCGTCAGTTGTGACTCTATCACTGCTTGCAAAATCTTTTTTCCAAATGTCAATCTGAGGTTTTTTGCTTGCTTTTGTTCTGTGATGTCAGCTCTAATCCTGATGGTTTGTGTCATATTAATGAATTTGTAGACTCTGCTCATTTTTTTACTTTCTGGATTTCTTAATGTCCCAGAACTTGCTGTGCTGAAAGATTCACAGAACAAAGCAAAAATCTGTGTTCCAGTAAGAAACATTTATATGAGAAAGCAATCTCCACCTTCAGCGTGCTTCAGAAACCTTAACGGTTGTAACCAGCCCGCCTGCCTAGTGGAGAGACTGTTATGACTGAGGTGTCTCTTCCACAGAGCTGGGCTTACAATTCCAGATTTTTCTGATTATTGCTTGTGTCTGCCCTTTCTTCATCCTTAAGCTTTTGAACTCTTTCACGTTGTAAATTTTTGTAAGTTAAATTCTCTCTCCACATTTCCTGCCTTCACTGCTCTGTCCTAAGGAGCCAAAGCCCAGTGAGAGCGGGTTTCCAGTTATGAGAATGACTCCTCAAGAGTCCAGATTACACACATAGACCCTGTTTATATTGCTTAGTAATTTTTCTGAAGGACACAGTCTTTGTTAATGGAAATACCTTGAATTTATAGCAGTTACTATTCTCTGATTAATTTCCCAAGAAATGCTCTTGAGGAAGTATGTAATGTGAACAGTGGCTTTGCTAGATATATATTAATATTAATGTTTTTTTAACATGCTCTCTATCCATCTTGTTAACGTCTGTTGTAATAATGGAAGCTGTTGCCAAATAGTTTCAAGAGTAATGGTGATGAGATAGTGTGCATCTGAATGTCTGTTTGGATTGGACTTTAGATTTATTGTCCATACTCTGCACTTAGAAGAAAGAGACTCTCTCAATTTTCGCTTTTTTTTTGACCATTAAGAGCTTTAATAGTTGAATAATTTGATCTGGTTATTGAAAGGATTACTATTATTGTTCAGCCCAACTGACCCTCTGGAATTTGAGGAAGGTGTTTAGCCATTCGAGGTTTTGCATTTTTTGCTATTTTATTGCCCTTATCGTTACATGAAATGCTACATTATCAGTGTACTTGTGTTGGTTTTGTACTTGTTCCAGCTGCAGTGTGCAATGACTTGTTGAAACTTTGACATCTGTTTTCCCTTTCCCTCCTTTTTTTTTAGAAGTCAACCATGTCGCTCTTTTTCAGTGTTGCATGCTGAGCCTTAACTTTGCCTGTGGATCTAGCCAAAAGGCATCATACGTCTCAGTTACGTTCCAGACGGGATACGATGGAGGACTGTTCTCCACACTTTTTATTAATGATTATGTCTGAAAGAAATGCAGTTTACAGCATTATCACCAGAGTCCGCTGTTAGTCAGTAAGCTAACGTGAGAACATTGTGTCATGGACGTTAAGGTAATGCCTGCATTGTAGCACCGGGATTTTGGAGTTAAAATGCTTTCAAAGAAGGAAAAATAAGTCTTCCATCTCTAAATGTGTTTGAGTAGCTATATCTTATTGCACAGTCCATCTGCTGCTTGAATCAGTGGTTGAAATCTGGTTCTGCTGCAGGCACGAGGCATGATAGGTTCGGTTCGGATATTTCTCTTACAGATTCCATGTTTCTGCCTGCTTCTGCAGTGCACATTCTCTCTCTCACAAGAACAAGAAAGTGAGAAATATTCCCACATCTGACAAAGACATACTATGAGGCAGATTGCTCTAAATCCAAAGACCAGTCCAAATGAAAGGGACTTTTGTTTCTAAGGGACTTTCCAGAAACTGCCTTCTTGAATGCCACCAAGTGGACCTGATGACATTGTAGTCTCTAACTTGAATACTTTCATAATGGTTTGTAGACTATAACTTTGACCTTTTTGTGTATCAGTCAGTAATGTATATAATACAATTCCTGTTATAGAGAGATTTGCAATATCTAAAGCAAAATTGCAAATAGAAATTTTCCATCTGGATTTGAATTCAGACAACTAGTTAATTTTATTCAGACCAATTTCCAGATAAGCAGTGTCTCCCACAGTCTCCAAGGGAAGACTCTGTGATCTCTCAGTGTCTCAAAAAGTGATTGCAGCTTGCTGCCACAGTTCCCAGCAGGGAAGGTAGAGAGCAGCATCTGGCCAGCCAAGCAGAGCAGGACCCAGCTTATAGCTTCCTACTGAACAAAACTTCACAAAAATAAGCAGACCTCTAGAAAAATACATAGTGGGCTGTGGTGAAATGAATCAAGTGCTTCTGCTCTAAGAGTTTATTCAAGGACTCATACTTTGTAGCATGTGTTTGATAGCTCTCTTAATTGAAAATGGAAATAACACTATTGCACACTTTCTGGTAAAACGACGAGAGTGCCTTTGGTTGAAAAATTGTATTGAATTCAAGGAGAAGTTGCAGTCACGAGGCTTTACTGATCTGCAAGTATTTGGAAAAAGCAGATCTTGAGAAAAATTGATCATGTGCACCTTATTTTTGGGATTCATTAATAAAATACAAATTTGCAGGATTTAGGGGGAAAAACATTAAAATTACTTCAGAAATAGCAGACCTGCTAATTGTCTTTTGAGGACATGGGCTAATATGATGCGTTTATTAAACACAATGAGCATGACTGAGTACAATGTTTAATTCCATCTAGTGATAGAAGCTTACACTGAGAAATATTTTTATCTGTACTTTAAAAAGACATTTCCTTCTTATCTCCAAAACTGTAATTATAATACCCAGAAATTGGCACCTAACTGAATTTTTCTTTTGAACATGTTCATTTCACCTAGCTGGTCTCTGCCTCTTCATTTACCTGCTCTAAGCAACTAAAAGAATAGGATTAAATCATCAGTCAAAATTTGTCATGAAATGTGAACAATGGAAATTAGTGATTGATTGTTCTTGCTTATTTTAGAAACTTGACACACAGACATGAGAATCTAGTCCAGTGCTCTGCTGCTAATTGCAAACATAACAAAGCTGTGGATTTTAATTTTTGAATATATCTGGCATGATATTCTAAAAAGTAATGTTATTCCAACCAAAGAAAGAAAGCATGTTTGTTTGTAACATGATTGATGACCAAAAAGCCATTCAGGTTTTCAACTATGTGATCTCCAAATTGTAGGTTTTTCATTCATGAGAAGTTTTGTCATACAAAAGCCTTCTTCAGCCAAGGAGGTCTGAAGTGTCACTGCTTTTTGAAGAACACGCTGACAAATACTTAAGATAGTTTAAGAGACTGCTCTGAAACCACCAGCTTTTGTTCAAGTCCAGTTGCAGGAATACAATTACTTGAATGGCAAATAAGTAAAAGTAAACGTATTGATACAGAGGATATTAGTCATACTGGTGTTAGTGATGATGATGAACAAGCTTCCCTAGGATTCCTCAGTCATTAGACCATAGGCAACTTCTTCTGTGCTTAATTTTTTCTGTTCCTGAGTGTTTAACAGTAGAATTCAGTAATAATCATGAAGTAAGTAACTCACAAGGGCATGGTATTGCATTTATCTTTTACAGCAAAGGACAGCTTGTATAGCTGTTTAAATTCTTTCCCTTGTACCTACGTGTTCTGAAATTCAGATACTTTTTGAAAGAAATCCACAGAGTTGTGAGAGATAGTATGATACTAAGTTTTTAATGGTAATACTTGTAATATGTTCCAGTTTTGGTTTTTTTTATTATTATTATTACCTCATCTTTAAAACTATTTAGTACCTCTGACAAGGCTTTACTCAAGCACTCAGAATAAATTTTATTTTGCTTAGCAATCACAAATTAGAGTAATATTAATTTCCTGGTTCTTGAGATTATGTGAATACACTATTCACTCCTAAAATAGTTACCATCTGTTTGGGCAAAAATACAGAAGGGCTGCTGGAGTCTGCACTTTGTGTGTCTGACCACTATACGGTAGTGTTGTATTGCATCTGAAACAGGAAAATACATGAATATGGCAGAGAAAAAAAAAATAATCCAGCTGTAGTGGAACTCTGCTGTCAAAGTCTCAACTGTTTGTCCATTGTTCCATTAATTATATCTTCTGATCTTAAGTCAGCTATTCTCTCAATGTTTGATTGTATTGAAAAACCATCCTCTGCTTAACGGTAATTTATTTTAACTGTGTGAGTTTTTCCTCTCTGCCCCTTTACAAGCTTTATTCTGCTGTTTGAATCGTCCATCACAAGCATGCTAATCTGTTGTGAAATTGCTGTGGGATTAACAGGAGTGTATTTTATGGTGACTAGCAGGATTCAGTTTCCTTCAATGCAGAAGAAGACTGTAGTTGATGTGGCCAAGTGATTAATTATTTAGGGGAAATGTTTATCTGATTTATGTGTTTGACTTTTATGGGCAAGATTGTCTGGGCTCTGGGGCTGCAAAGTTATCTCCCTTTTAATTGTGGTGTAGGAATATGCACTTCATATTTGATAGGGAAAAAGAATGCTTGGGGATGCACTTGTGACAAACGGACATCCTGCTTCTTAATCCAGCTGGACTTCTGAACCTGAAGGTTCACTTTCCTGTTTCTTTTCTAAAATCATTGCTTAGAAATTGCCACAGTCCTTGAAGTGCTCATAAGTATGCCTTTCTGCTTACTTGCCTGAATAATCTACCCAGTTATTCTGCTTTATCTTTTGTATCACTAATAAAAAATAAAAATATGTACATTTAATTAAAATATTCTTTTAAATACAATGATAAATAATATTATGAATAAAGCAATTAATTTTTTTAGATAACACCTGTGGTGTTGGCTTTCCCTAGATGTGGGAGTAGTTCTGGCTTGTGCTTCAACCAGCTGCTGCTTCCAGTAGGAGCAGAGCTGCTGGGGGAAGAGAGCATCCCTCTGTCCTTTCTCAGTACCAACACAAGGGCAATAACAATGCCTGATAGCACTTTCTGTGTCACCCTGTGGCAGACAGTAGAGGACATACAGCTGCTTTTGCATTGCTTTATGCTTTAGCATCCTCTTCTCTGCCAAGAGAATGTCATGGGCCACCTGTTGGACCACAAAACAACAGGATACAGCTCTGATTCAGAACTTGGAGCAAACCTCTGTCTTTTTGTTGACTCTGCGGTGGGGTTGCATCGAGCATTATGTGATCTGTTGTACACAAATCATTGCTTGTTTGTTACTGTTTGTGATTTGCTAGACACTTACACAGTAGTTTAAAGAGTTGCCAATGCCACAAGGTACTTCCAGCCAAAACACAGGATATACCTGGCCAGAAATGCAAATTCTCATTTTGTAGGAAATGCCAAACAATAAAAATTTTGAAGCCCCAAAAGAAACAGAGTTAAAACTTACCATTCAAAATTTTTTAGCTGTTTTCTGTCCTGGGATGTTGCTTTGGAGTTGAGTAAGTTTTGGGACCCTGAGTATGAGTATCCATATAAAGAAGTACCAGTGTGATGTTCTTACTGTGATGCTCTCCTTCATCAATTAATCTAATGTAATCCTGTTTAGATAGCAAAATCTCTGCAGCACACAAACCTTGGATTCTGACTAAATAATGACATCTGTCAATAACTTGGGGAAGTACAGTGCCCAAAAAGGAAGATGAATCAGTTTGCAGATAACTCAAGATGTTTATTGAATCCATATTGGCAACCAAATAAACATAAAATGTGAAGATAAAATACATAAAGTATGATGAAAAATTACTACTTGCTATGTAAAATGTACAGATCCAGGTTTCCCCTATCTAAGTCATATATGATAGTCACTCTCAAAAGAGATATAGCAGAAATAAAAGAGGCTCTGAAGAAACTCTATGGAGAGTTGTGTTTTTTCTGTAGGTAGCATGAACCTGCAATGCACTTCAGTTTTGCAAGGGCAAAAGCTCATGCTTCATTGATCTTTGACCGTAAGAGGGTTAGGTGAAGCCAGTAAAGGTACTTGTTTGCCTCGCATCTGATAACTGCAAGATCTGAAATACTCCATTGAAATGCCTACTTTTAGTCTCTTTGGATGGACTGGAATGATACAAGGCAGGATCTGGATAGTTTAAAGTAAAAGAAGTATATTGAGTTAAGGATTCAATAATGGTAGCAAAGTATTTGAGACTCTTTTTATACAGGGAATTAAGGGGCGAAGTGGTATCCTAAATTTAGGATGTAAAGAAAAAGAGGAACACACTAAGATTATGGACTTGGGAAGACAGTAGAGTTTTACAGCTTAGTTGAAAATATAGAAGGTGTAGAGTTTCTTCATAACTGTAATCAAGGACATAGTACAGAATAAGAGGAAGGAACCAAGGTCTAAGCCACTCCAGAAATGAAGGAGTAGTTTGAAACTGCAAAGAAATGTATTGATTTTAGTCTTTGCAAGAGGAGGATAACTAAATATGATACCATGAAAACCAGAAGGGAGATTTCCACAGAAATTATGTGGTTCTCATAAATTAGAGTTAAACTGAGAATGCGGGAAAAGCATTTCAGAAAGAGACTGCTGCCGAATTTGCAAATACTGGCCTTAGTGGAGTGATGGAGAGATTGTAAAGACCCACAACTTAATGCTTGTGGAGCTCTTAGAGGCTGTTAAAAAGGAGAATGTGGGAGGAGAATTACACTGTTTTGCCAGGGTATAGAGGGAATGGAAAAAGCGTGCTCAAAGAACTCTTATGTAGGGGAGACAATGGAGTTTGGTAGAAGAGGAAATGGGAGTTGCCTTGGGCAACTGTTGTTGTGGTGTGTGGTGTAGAGACTGGAGTTTAGAAGGGAGAACTGAAGTGAGAGGGCCACAGTAGTGTTTTAATTTAGAAGTGTCTGCAAGAAGAGGCATCAGTGCTGGAGATTTCCAGAGTAAGAAATGCAGAAGGAAATGAAATTTTAGTACACTTTGGGGTTTGAATAGTGGAGTGAGAGTACAAAAGAAGCAATGAGCTGGTTAGAAAACTGGAGGGCAACAAGTTTATATGTGATGCAGGAGATGCAAAAGTAAGTGAAAGGAGGAGATGCCCACTCGAGGCTTGATGATGCTGTGTCTGCATTTTTCCTCTTTCCCATGTTACCTTGCTCCACACTAGGTAGTCAGTGCAATTGTGTGTTGGTGCAGCTGTCAAAGTAAGGTAACATTTGAGGAGGAGATATTTTTGGGTGTGGATAGGAGCCATATTCTCACTGCTCTTATCCTGTCTGCCATTTTTGGCAGGAGGAGTTTGAACTGGCCATGTTAGTGGTTCCCACAGAGAAATCTTTCATGCAACTGAATATTAGTGCTTCTCAGCATTGCATTCATGCATAGGACCATGGGCTCCCTGTTGGGAAATATCCCCCGCTCTCCTCAAATTCTGTAAAAAAGAAGCTTGCTTACTAAATTAGTTTTAATCTAACAAATTGTTCGGGTCTTACCTAATGTTTCAGACCAAGGTATAGTAATTTCAGTGTATTAAAACTGACAAGTTTCTATTACCTTTGTTTGAACTATAGAGGATTAATTTGAAAGGTTTTTAAAAGATTTGTCACAAATTAAACATGTTCCTCAAGAAGGTGATGGCACAATTGCAAAACCTAAGGTCTTTATTTAGATTGACTTTCTTTTAAGCATGCCATCATGTAGTGCAACACACAAGACAAAATTGAGGATATTAAGATTAGTGTATAAAGCATAGTTTCTTATCTTTATGAAAAGCCCTTACTGACCAAGACAGAAATACATATTTTAGCTGAGGAAAACAGATACTTTATTCTTAGTGATTTATTTGCAAAGTCTTAGCTGAATAAAAATCATAAGGGCCAACCAAACTGTGTATAGCACAGAATAGATGTTGAGGAATGCACAAATTGTATAAGTAGACTGATAATACATCTTCAACAATTAAAAAGGTAGAGCAACCTCTGTACTGGTGACAGAGGGAACAAAACGAAGAGTGATCAGTCCTGAGGTGGTGCTGATCAACAGGCAGCTGAGGATGTGTGTGCAGGGCGAAGCACGGCTCCCCTGGGCCTGAGGGCACTGGCTGGCTTTCCATCCGCTCCTGTGAGGCAGCAGGAGAGCGAGCTATTTCTGCTGAGTTTGAGTACGAAAATTCATGTGTTTCTGACTATGATTGGTGTCTTATGTTCAAATAATTTGTGGGGGGGGTGGGCAGGCTTGGGAAGGGGGGGTTAGGAGGTGGGGAGAAGCGCAAACTGTTTCAGAGGCAGAAATCTGCAATGTGGCCTCACATGCCAGTTGGCAGAGGCAGCATTGCCCTGTAGCTTCAGCCAGTTTGAACCCCTACGGTCACATCTCCTCTTCATTTACAGAGGGCACTCTTGTAATGAGAATCTCATGATAAAACGCTCTTCTTCACTGAAAAGCTCTCACAGCTTGATGATGCAGTTGTCACCATGGAGATTTCACTCCAACAGAAGAGAACAAATTCAGTGCCGTTCAACTTTGGAAAAGTGTGGCAGATACCTGCCAATGCCTTCAACTAAGCCAACACCTGAGGAGAGAACTTGGATCAGAAGCTGAGGGAGGAAGTACATATATGCTGATGATAAATTATATTTTTTGTAGATGACCGGATCTCAAGAAGTAGCATGTGTATAATGACAGACAAATGTGAAAGGGCAGGAATAAAAAGCCTTAGAGCCTGAGCCAACAGGATGGGAAATAGACTTGCCTTAAACTTGAAGGAAATATTAAAATATGATGCCCTGTGAATTCCTGTTGAGGTCTAATTCCTTTCCCTCAGAAAAACTATTTTTTGCTCTTATCCACACAGAATGGGGCTGGCTGAGGTTCCAAAAAAAAAAAAAAAAAAAAAAAGGCTTGTTATGAAAGTTATTTAGAAACAATGAGTATTTTTCTTTTCCCTTCCTGCAGACCTTATTGATATGTTTGGATTTCTCTTTTCACAGTCATGACCTAAAGAGCAATTACACCAATATGGAATGATTAATTTCTGATTTTGCTGAAGCTGTGAAATCCTTCTGAATGAGTAACAGTTGATTGTTTTTCTCCTGGTCTTTCTGCCAAGGAGAGCTCTACACAGTAAGGAAAATATTACAAAACTGAACAAAGCATTGGGAAAGCTCGTATGGGAAGCATCCCTGTACTGGCTAGGAAGTAAATGTAGAAGTCTAGGTGGTCCCTTCTGTTCCTGTAATTCTGCTAGGATTATGAAGTTAAACAAGACTATATTAATACCTATACAAACAAATTCTGTGGATTTTTCTGTGCTCACTGCAGGGGGGTTGGACTAGATGACCTTTAAAGATTACTTCCAACTCAAACCATTCTATGATTCTATGACTTAGCAGCTCTCAGGAAAATCCAAAAGTCACAAGATTTCTTACTGACTACCAGGGTAGATGGCAGTGAAATCAGTTAAGGATCTAATCTGAGATGTTCCTCCATAAAGCAATAGACAAAAGGTGGGGAAATGGATAAAATAAGTACTGCACAGGTAGTGGTTAGTGAAAAGTGTAGTTTGGTTAAGGAGGAAAATGGAAAACATCGATAAAGATAAATTTATGTCTTAAAACAAGGAGGGCCTTTGTTTTATTGGAAAATCATTCAGAGGGGAAAAAAAAGAAAAAAAGTAGAACAGAGGTGTAGTGAGCTCCTTCAACATAGGAAGAGCTAAAGAGATCTACCTAGTAATTAAAAATTGAGACTGAGTGAAACAAAAGTAGCAGGAAAATTAAAACCAGCTCTGTAATAATACTCATAAAATTTGACACAAAATTAATGAGTCAGAGTCCTAAAATCATGAGTCATTTGAACACTGAGGTTTTTCCAAGGATGAAGTTGTTTTGGTTTGGTTTGGTTTTCTTAATGTCTCTTTCACCATCAGGGAAATTATAATCAAACTCAACATGAGATTGTTTTAGGGTTAAGAAGGATACTTCAAAATAGCTTTAAAACTTCCCAGCTGGCTGGCTACAGGTTGAAGTCTGGAGGGACTTGCCACTCACTCTGTGCCCTCCTTTGGGCTGCTCTTTCCCCACCAGCCTCCATTACCCCTCTATCACCCTCGGTGACTGCTCCTGCCTCGCAGCTCTCTTCCTTCCTTTACACCTCATGTTTTCCTTTTACCATCCTTCATTTCTCTTTTTCTTTTCAGAAAACCCCTATACCCACTTTTCATTTGAGTTCTTCTTATATCCTTCTGCATCTTTTTTTGTTTTACCACCTTATTTCTTTGTCCTCGTTTTTCTTTTCAGCTCTCCAACAGCCATGGTGCCTGAGGGCACCCCAGCTTGAGGTTTTCTCATTGCTCATCCAAAATAGCTTTCAGCTTTGAGTCTAATTAAGTTGTTGTTATTAAAAGAAGATAAACACACAGAACACCCCCCTCTGTCTTTTCCATCCAAGAACCCAGCATTATGAAAATTGTAACAAAAAAATGACAGTTAGTAATCCCAGTGGTGGTGGTGTCCTGTGCTGGTGCTGTGAGCTATTCCTGAATGCAGAGGAAAGTTTCAGTTTCTGATTCTTTTGTATTTAAAAATTTCAGATTAGGTATTAACTTCAGATGAGGTCAACTTTGAAATAATAGGAAAGGATTCTGTTTGCTGTGACTGACATATGCAAATAATTTTGCTCTGGTTTTTTTTTTTTCCATGTGTTTTAAAACATGAATTCAAAAAGGGACATGATCCCACTATAGCCAGAATACAGCAATTATAAAAGTTGATTTAATTTGTAGCTTTCATTTCATGCTTTTAGATAAAGAATTGATTCAATCTCTCTTTCCATCCTTCCCTCCCTTTCCCTCCCTCCTCCCCCTCTCCCTCCCTTTCCCTCTCTTTTGCCTCCATTCCACCTTCCCTTTCTCCTTCCCTCTGTGGCCTCCTCCACACCACTACTGACTGCACTTTCTCACTTGTGGTGAGAGAATAAAACCAGATAATGGCTCTACAAGCTGCTATTCTCACTCTTGGGTCATCTGTGCTCCAAAACGTACAGCATAATTTCTCGCATCTTTGTAGATATATGAAAGAGAGTCTCCATAACAAAGTTAAAAACTTCAAAGAGCTGAATATAAAAAGCTTGAAAGTTTCAGGTCAGTCAAGGGAAAACAGAAGGATTCACAATAGTTAGGAGATTTCTTATTGGTTCCAAGTACTCACCCCTTTAAAAAAAGAAAGAAAAGTGAAGGTAATTTTTAATGTGACCATAGTGTCTGTGCTATGGTGGAAAGCCAGTCCTGAGTCTGGGCTGGAAGCCCAGTTTGCTGCTCTGCTCCCTCTTCTCCTCCTGGGGCAGTTCAGCTTCGTGCTCTTCCAGCAGCTGTGAGTGCCCGGCCCGGCTGGGTCACTGTGTCCCCTCTGGGCTTCTAGCAAAAGCACCACACCAATGTCTGAGACATGAATTAGTCTGGGATTCTTCCTAGGCAAACTGAAAGGGTACGTGGGATTCTTAAGTTGTTTGCTGGGGCTTGTGGGGGATCCAGGCTTCAGCATGTACAACTTGCTCAGGTGAGTTTGGGCATTACAGATTCTTCTACCTCTCCTCTGTTTTACATCGGGAGTGTACAGGTCAGCTAGTCTTTTTAATGTGACTTGTGTATAGCCTCTACTAGAGATCAGTTTTCTTTACTGCTGCTTGTTGCCTTTCTTGCCATCGGTGCAAAGGATCGTAATGCCTGAGCCTCCCTGGCCTCTGGGAATGCTACTGTTATTTATTCATTCCCCTAACAGAGTGTAGGAGAGACACCATTAACTTTAAATATCACCTCTTTGCCAGAAAGTTTTTTGTTTGCAAGTGTCAAAGTATGTTTAGTACCAGGTTTGTGGCAGAAAACATTTAACTTTTCAGTTTCTTGTCACTGAAGGTGTATGTTTTACTGCTCCTGCACAGACTTTTTTTTTCCCTGCTGTGAGAAATGTCCTGGTAGAATATGGAAGAGAAAAACTTAGTTGTGAAAAAGAAGAAGACGGATTCTGTGACTTGAAAACAATAAAAATGTTCAGGGAGGCTGTTGTGATTCACTGTTTTAAAAATTGACCGGTTTTAAAGCATGTTGGCTTCTTAAGCACTGGCACAGTCCAGTACAGGTGATAATAATCCTTGATCTTCTAAACCATAACTTTTGAGGAGCTGTATTCTCCGGAAGTGAAAATGGGTAATAAAAAGCAGGTCCTGTTCCTTAGCTAATGACTTGAGTGTGAATAGAAAGTGCTTGCAGATTTCTCTCTGAAAAAGCCTGGAAGGGGGTGATGTATATTTGTTAGATGCCTTCTGGAAAGGCCCTTCTGTATTATCCTCCAAGGAGCGTGAGCTGGGGAGCAGAGCGGGCGAGGGATGCTGAGACAGAAAGGATAGAAAATGCAGACAGTGAAGGTCATCTCAAGGCCTCCAATAAATAATATTAAAAGATACTGTAAGCCTCAAGATAAGTTATTCTGGAGGAAGGTGGTTTGGGAGGGAACTTATGCTCTTGCTATGAGCTTTCTAGGAGCTAGAATTATAATTCTCAAATTAATGAAATCTCAGGAGGCAAGAAAGACTGTCAGTGTATGTAGTTTTACAAACAGAGTAGGAAACTGAAAGCATGGAGGAGACAAGCATAAGAACACTTTAAATTCTTAGTGTATAGTTCAATAAAAACCAAGGATATCTAAGTACATATTATTTTTCTACTGTGCTAATCCTATTTTCTTTCTTATTTGCATATAAATTGCACTGATTGAACTTGAGATGCTTTAAATGTTGGTGTAGTTGAGCCTAGTTAGGTGTTGCTGCCTCCATTTTAATGTCTTGTTTAGGCTTGAATGAAACCCTGTTAACTGGGCAGAGCCAAGCATTTTTGAGTTTTATTAAATCCATACAATTTTTTAATTAAAATATTGATTTAATTTTCATTCATGCTTGTTGTCAAAATAGCTCAACTTTGTGCCTAGGGTCGCTTATTGTTTGTTCAATTCTAATACTCTGCTTACTATAAACACAATCGTAAAGGTTGTCACTTCCCAGAAGTGTGGCAAACTTGAGAGGAAAACGGGAAATCACAGGGGTTTTAATGTCATTCTGCAAATTAGTAGTTTTGTGCATGCTGTGGGAGAGGTGGCAATTTCAGAGGAACTTGACGGAAGGGAAGAGGTATTTGAAGTTTGGTGGGAGTATGGAGTGGGAAGATAGGCAGGATATGTCTTGTGGACAAAAAAAAAGATGGGAAGTAAGTGAGTTTATATAAAGGTTGCTGAGGCTGATACACTAATAGAATATAAAAACTGAGTAGGAACATGGTAAACAGCTCCATCAAATATTTACATTTTTTATGTTGGTGTTCAGGTACTGTGTGGTGTTAAGATTACAACGGTGATACAAACAGGGTTGCAGTGCACCTGAATTTAAAGTTATGTGCATTGCTTAGGGAAAGGATAATTTGGGGAGTGCCTTTGTCTCTTTTTGAGTATTTGTTTAGTCTAGTTTTTCTTTTCTCAAATTCCTCTTTTTTTCATTTGCTATTTTTCTACCTTTAAAATAATTTTAATGACAAATCTTACTCTACAAGCAAGTCATGCATGACATGTACCACTGTTTTTCTTTTTGCCTAGCATAGAGGCTCATAACTGTTGTAGATGCCAAGGCCTTCAGGCATGTTTCCAGGAAGCATGATATGAATTTTACAACCCTTAGACACCAGTCACTGCAGGTTGAGGTGGCAGAGAGAGTTGCTTGGTTTTGTGTCAAAGTCTGGCAAACTCTGTCTGATCTCATTAGCTAATTCTTTCACTTGTATTTTTGTAGACTCTAAATGCTGACATTTTTTGCCCCTGGTTTTTATGAGAGGGATGGTCTGGTTCACACAGAATCACAGAATGTTAGGGATTGGAAGGGACCTCAAAAGATCATCTAGTCCAATCCCCCTGCCAGAGCAGGATCACCTACAGTAGGTCACGCAGGAACATGTACAGGTGGGTTTTGAATGTCTCCAGAGAAGGAGACTCCACAGTCCAGTTCAGCTGGACTGTTCTCAACTATTTTGTCAATTTTTAGAAATTCTTTATGTGTTACTTTCCTATCTGTAGACTTGAAACTCTTTTTTGTGAAATCATCCTGTTCAAACATTAATGCACTATTTAATTACAAAACGTTATACAAAAATAAGCAAAGATAGCCTTTTAAAATCTTATTGTAAATGTGAAGCAGGAACAGAGTTTATAATATTGTTTACCAAGTGTCTTTATTTTTTTAAAGGTAGTCAGGTATCTAATTTGTTTTTTAAATTTGTCAAAACTGGACCAATAGGTCGGAAGTCAGGTTTTGGGAGAGTTACTGATTTTTCTTTAAGAACATTAGTAACAGTAATTGTATTAATAGAAACATTAAACTGTTAAGTAGTGCCCTGTGTAAAAGCTGTTGTAAGAAAATCTTATGTATGGACATAAAACTACACCAACGTAATCCTGACTGTTCGTATTTGGGAGTAGAAAGGGATTGTTCTTTTTCTTAGTACTGGAAGAATCATTCCCAACTCACCTGATTATTCAGCTTGGTGCCTTCGAAGGGACTTCACATTGACTCTGTTGGCAAAGATGAACAGTGTATGATGGAGACTCAGTTCACCCATATGAGTTTCATTCCCTGTGTGGGAGATTTTTCTGAAATAACTACATTTAATTCTGCATACTAAACTGTAACTTTGTTTCCCAGCAGACAAAGGATAGAAACGTGGGCTCAAAAGCAAATTAATTATCCGTTAACTACTGAATGGTACCTTGTGCGTAAACAAAAGGCATTTACCTCACACTCCACTGATTCATCATGTAGTAAATGTGACAGTTATGGCTTTTTGTCTTATCTCTCTCTTCCTGCAGTGTCCATAAAAGTGTTTCTCACATGTAACAGATGGTCAGAGCACAGCTTTGAAATTTATCTGGAGGTGAAGCCCTGTTGATTCCATTAAAAGTGAAGAGTTCTCATGCAGATAGAGTCAAGGAGGGATTTATTGTTCTTACAATTCTGATGATGAAGTATTTCATACAATACCTTCCTTTCCCTTTTGCTTGCAGGTGATGTGCCTTCAGGATTTCTTTGGTGATGATGACATTTTTATTGCATGTGGACCAGAAAAGTTCCGTTACCAGGATGATTTCTTGCTGGATGAAAGTGGTAAGAAGATGTATTTTAAAAATGCTTACAACCAGAGCAGATTTCCATATCATACTTTTTAACCCCAAACTGTATCACCTAAATTGATTTCAGAAAGAGAATAATTCTTTTTTATTCTTTAAATTCTAAATACTGAAAATAAGAGGTAATTGAAAACAACGATGAAGCTACCAGGGAAAAAATATCTGCCTATGCAGCATAAAACTTTACTTCAGCCTGAATAGTGTGGTAGTAAATACTGGAAATAGTAATGTGTTTGGTGGAACTCCTATTTTGCAAGGTCTTTATTAGCATATTCTCTTTATTTTCTCTTTGAATTTATTCTACTTCTTTATCACAGTCTTTCAGACTCATAGTTCTTACAATTGAGATTTAGATAATGCTTCAGAGGTAGTATAATGAAGGAAGGTAGATACGATTCTGTGTAGAAGATAAATATAATTGGCAAATGCAGACAAAATCATCTGAGAAAATTCAGGGTCTTCTCTGTTTTTTTTAAAAGACTAATACAATGATGTAAATGATGTGTTTAATCCTCTAAGGAAAGTATATGCTTGATTTGCAAATACGTTTATTGTTATAAAGAATATTCCTAACTTATGAACCACATTAGTATGAAAAAAACCTATAAGCTTGCATTTGGAAAAAAAAAATAATAAAAAAGAGCTACCACTTAAATTGAGTTTATGTTTTGTGTAGAGCAAGACCCAGTAAAGGTTTTATTCCCCCCACACTCTCTCTCAGTCCAGCGTATGTGTGTAATGCATTGGTATCAATTCCTCTTTTCTTGAAATATCAAAGGTCTCTAAAACAGCAGACCAAATAATCGGTCAGAAAAAAGTTTGTTAGAGTAGTAACTTCTTCATAGTCATCGTGTGAATCCTTGTTTAACTTCACAATTTCGTCACTGCTTTTTGATGGAAATATACATTCAAAATGAATTATGAGGTAGCTGTATTTCCCTGACTAGCCTGTGGACCTGGAAGACTTCTTGGTTTACCTGGATCCAGAAAATGTTCTGTAACTTGTGCAGGATCAGGAGAAGCCAGCTTGCACAGACCTTACATTGTGAGCTGAAAGACGAGCCTGAAAAAGGAGTTATCTTTGCTACTGGGCAAGGGAATGACGTTTTCTGTTAGTCACAGACAGATGCAAACATACATTCCAATTTTCTCTAGAGGACCTTATAATACAGAAATAATAATCAAATAGTGCACCGGATTTGTTCTTTGCAATAATAAAATTGCTGTAGCTACCTCTAAGGTAAAATGTACTAACCATGAAAAGTATCATTATCCATCTTTAGGGCAAGAATTAGAAATCTAAGGGGGACATCTTTGGGCGGCAGGGGAGTTTACCAGGAGGAAATGTGGCCAGCATGGCCATGCTTGCCTTTCATGAAAGGAGAACCAGGTAGTTGACTACATAGTCTGGATTCACTTATGTCTTTTATCTGAAAGATGACACTGATGGTTGCCTGGTGTCTTTTCACAGTGAATCCTACAGCAGTTTTTCCAGAGCTGACTCAGGAAGAAGTGCTGATCAAAGATTTGTCTATAAATCCGTTTTTGGAAGTGTATAGCTCTTTTTTTGAAGGTCTTGTGTCAAAGTACAGACATAGCCTGACTCTGCCTAGTCTTTATTTATCTGAATCTGAAAGATGACACTGATGGTTGCCTGGTGTCTTTTCACAGTGAATCCTACAGCAGTTTTTCCAGAGCTGACTCAGGAAGAAGTGCTGATCAAAGATTTGTCTATAAATCCGTTTTTGGAAGTGTATAGCTCTTTTTTTGAAGGTCTTGTGTCAAAGTACAGACATAGCCTGACTCTGCCTAGTCTTTATTTATCTGACATATCATC